>NC_056736.1:192089103-192326603 GCF_019279795.1 Protopterus annectens | reverse complement strand
TTGTTTCCTAGCTGTAATTGTAGATGATCAGTACATGATCATTTGGAGATAACATGAGCACCTCTATTCACTGCTTAGTACTGTGGCTGAAATAAGTGAGAAATATAATGAGGGAAGGGAAAGCTAGATGCATCAATCAAAATGATTGGAAAAGGAGTAGTAAAGCATCCCTGAGCAATATTCAGCAAAGGTGGAGAGAGGCTGAAAGAATATAATTTTCTGTTCATGATTGGCTGTAAATATGGATCATGTTAAAGGATGGAAGGAGATGTTATAATATCTGAGACCAACAGATGTGTTGCTGTAAATATGGATCATGTTAAAGGACAGAAGAAGATGTTATAATATCTGAGACCAACAGATGTGTTTGTTGCATGGCAAGTGCTTGAAAACTAAGATTAAATACTGATCGTAAGAAGGGAGGGCAGTTCTGATTGTGGTATGTTCACACAGAAGTAGGACCATTGCATATGTTTTAGACTCCCTGAGAATGCAACACTATTGGGACCAAGTAATCCATTTTTGGAATAACACTTTTTTCACTTTGAGTCTCAAATCATGGAAACCATCTATTTTTTCCAGATGATGAAAAGAACACACGAAAAAATGATAAATTGGCAGTCCATGTAGTGCTTGTCAGTGTGGGAAGAATATAATTGTTAAGGCTTGGAGGAGTCCATTAGCAGTCGCTTATCCCTCTTACTACAGAGCATACATGAGAGTAGTAAGATGAAGCTTGACACTTTTTTGTATGCATGTCTGATAGGTAACTATCCCAACAAATGTGCTTGTGGTCTTCAAATACGTGAAATACTTAGATATCCTAAATGCTTCAGGTTAAGAATGTTAATGAGGTGGCAACTGGTATAAATTTACTAATTATTGGGTATACACTCTTAATTATTATTCTAGTGTACATATTTACAGTATTAAGGTTTGTCTGTTTTATATTTTATAACTCTCACATTTTTATGCCTGGACTGAACAGACTGTTATCCTGTTTAACATACATTTTGATTTTCTGTTTTAACAAGGTTATATGGTTTATACTACTGTTATTTGATTATTTTTGCTTTGTAAAATCACTTAAACATTCATTTAAGAATAATATCACAGTCCCTAAATAACATCTCTTAGCAAATATTTGAATACCATGGGCGGTATGTTTACCCATTGATCGATTTCAAAAGTAATCATGACAAGCTAAGACAAACCATCAGGTGTAGGTACAGAAGAATAATGTTTTGTGCACAAACCAGTTAATAATGCAAAGTAATGGGTAAATGCAGGTGCTGGGCCAGCAGTATGATTCTGCTAGAGAAACATTATGCATTAAGTCACAGGCTTTTAATATGTCATCCAGCAATGCTTCACTGTCTGAACAAGTCTCTCTTACAAGGAAGTCCACAATACAGTATAACATTTTAAAATGTACTGACTTTTTACTGATATATTCAGTTGGCTTTAATGTACATTTTTCGATGAGCCATGTTATTATTCATAGCATGGCTTACCCATGGTTCTTATGGTACAACAACCATCAGCATATTAATGAGTTATGTGAAATAACATTTGTTGTTTCTTCGTTGGAGAAAATGTATAACAGATCAATAATGGCATTCTCTTTGATTCTATATTTTGAGATTTTCTGCAGATCCTTGTAAAATAAAAAAAAAAATTTTCTTTTCCATAAGCCTTGAAATAGCTCCATTTTCTAAAATATGTATTCTTTAGTTCTTATTGTAATACATGATATACTGCACCTTTCTCCACAGAGCAATTATGCAGTACATTATTTTATAATGTACAGTTCTGATATATTTATTTTTGTGACAGAGTATCTGAACTACGAACCTGAAGTCATTTTGAAAACAACAGAAAAAAATTACATTTTTCAACCTTGCTAGGAAAAATGTAGAAAGAAAACATATTCTTGAGCTTTGCAAGATCAGAGTTCACAGTAAGGTACAATTTGAAAAGGATTCTTTAATTTCAGTTCTGCTGCATAATAGGTCTTAGAGGTCTGGTTCCATTTCTTTTTAGAACTAGAGACATTGGAAGGAGACAGTTACAGTGCATGTAAGCAAAGCACAGATACTGCATTCATTAAATGGACTAATAAAATACAACGAAGAACAGCATCATACAGGCACTTTAGGTTAATAACCTGAACCGGTACTTTATTTATGATATGACTAACAACTATGACCTCTGTATCCAAAACACTTGGCGACAGCTCACAAACCATAATTTTTTATGGATCACAGTACACATTAAAATTGTTGTAAATAAGAAGGGTATCTTAGAAAACATGCACAATTTCTGGGTCAGTCACAGTTACCAAGCCACAGCTGCGATATTAATTCATATCTCTAAGTACTTAAGAAATGCTTTGAAATATACACAATCTTTTGAGAAGAAGATGAGTTATGTCAAACTGCCTTAGCTACTGTATAGTAAGTTCTGTTTGCCAAAATCAATAATCAGTTCTATGTGATGGAAGGCAAAAGCAGTTAAAGTAACAATATAATCCTACAGAGTTGCAGCTTATATAATTTAATTTTTTTTCAGGACAGTTCAAAGCAATACATAAACTTTTTTTTTTTTTCAAATGATACTTCATACAGTGTATAGTGTCATTTGGCAGGATCCTTAATATAGGCATGAAGATATTCCCTAGGTTATCCCAAAGTCACAATATCATCTTTTTGGAGTATTATAACAATAGCTAGAACAGTTTTTTTTATTTTACTAAAAAACTGGAAAAGTGCACATACTCCCTCTATTGTTGAATTTGTAAATATTGCAAACATTGTTTGTCAAAGTGAATTATATGATACTAAGATGACAAGAAATAATATCAATTCTAAGTGTGACAGTTGGTTGAAAGTAGAAAGTTTACTAGGAAAATACTGATTGAATGTTTTAATTTATTTTAATATTAATTGGTTTAAATATTTGATATGGACTTTGTAAATAGTTATTGTTTGCAATGTTTAAATGTTTCTCTTTTCTTTTAATTGTAATTAATCATTAATTCTGAAAATAAAAAAAAAAGATTTCTGTAAAGATGGCAGGTAACTTATTGAAGCAGGTTATTAATATTGTTTTCAAAATATGATTAATGTACACATGGATAAATAAATAAATATGTCTAGCCAACATTTTGTTTCACTATTGCAAGAAAATGTTATAAGCCAAATAAAGTTTCAATTATTTTATTTTAAAGAAAGTATCATTTTTCATTGGTAAACAACAAATGGAGAAATTGTTAATTAATTGCCGGATGCCTATAAACAATGTGTATAATGACATATCTGAAGCAAGCTACCAAATGAGCAAAATATTTATAAATACATGACTTTATTTTTATAGTTATTCCCCTTCTGATATTACTTATTTATTATTTTGAATTTAAACTGCACCATAGTTGTACTAAATACATATTTTTTATAGAAGAAAGTTCTAAAAAATGCTAATAAAATGCAATTTTCCGGCACCTGATAAACTCTTATCTTACATTCCTCTTACTATGCAAGTGAAACACATTCACCCCCCTCCTGTCCTTTCTCAGTGTGGAACTCCCCCTTCATAAAACCTCACAATTTCCAATCCTTCTTCTAAACTATACTGAGACTGCATTACTTCCCTGATATCACATTTTCATTTTCTGCCAATTCACAGATTTTTAACACCAGCCAAAACCTTTCTCTTGCTGCAGATATGATGCTCAGTCATCCTTTCACCTTCAGGCTCTGGTTATTTCATAACCTTCATGTAGCCCCTAGCTTTGGCCTATAACTGTCACTGTGTCTAGCAATTAATGTGGTCCTCCACTCCAATAAGTTTTCCTCCTAACTCATTTACAACCTTCTGTTTTTTTACCTTGCACTAATTTGCCTCTGCTCACTTCTTTTTCATATCATGCACTCATGTTTTCCCTGTATGCCTCCTGCATCATATCACGGGCACTTTTTCCTCCACACACCTCCTTCTTCATAACATGAACACTTTTCAAACACATTACTCTTGCCTCAAATCATGCGCTCCTTTTCCTCTGAGCATCCTGTCTCATACCATCAACTACTTTTTTTGCACTCCTGCCACAATTTATGGAGTTGTTTTCCTCTGGACACCTCCAGTTGTTCATCTTAGTCACATTTCCAGCTACCACATATTTAACAAACACCTGATCAAACTTCAACCATCTTCTTGACAACCACTAACCTGACCTTCATTTTTCACATCCTTTGACTACCTCCATCTTTGCATTTAACACAATTCCTGCAGCCAGCTTGCCACTTCTTCCTTGGAACTTAGAAAATGTGCATGAGGAAATCTACAATTAAAAATAAAATGATGACAAGTGAAAGCTATCTCCCTAATCCTGCTTTTCAAATGCCATGCACAAAATCTTTGCTATTAATCTGTCATTGTGCAATCCATTTTTCAGCTTTAAAGAGTATGTCTCTTTGCCTCTTTCCCAGTGGATGCATAATACTGGAACTCATGTTAAGATGTGTATATATATATATATATATATATATATATATATATATATATATATATGGGTCTACTGCAAATGGTTGAATTCCCAGAATCTCGAACTTCATCTGGCCAACCACAGATGATCGAGTTTGTGAAAGCTTGACCGGACTGAATGGAGATCTGCATACAAGCATGTAATGAGAATATTTCCCATTACTGCACTATAGTGAGATGTCAGAGTTGTTATATGAGTGTGTGTGTGTGTGTGTGTGTGTGTGTGTGTGTGTGTGTGTGTGTGTGTGTCTGTGTGTGTGTGTGTGTGTGTGTGTGTGTGTGTGTGTGTGTGTGTGTGTGTGTGTGTGTGTGTGTGTGTGTGTGTGTGTATGTGTGTGTGTGTGTAACAAGAAGCTCCTCCATGGGAAGCTGCAGGGATTGTCCAGTTGCAAGCACTTTTTTATTTCAGCAGAAAATGTGTTCAATGGATGAATGGATTTGGGTCATCTAGTTTGCTTTCCATACGTTTTTAGGTGACTTACCACAGCAGACCTGGTGACACCAGTGCAGTACATGCAGAATAATCATATGTGCCATATGCATTGGCTATTAAGGTAATTAAAATCTAAAGCATATGCTGCCACCTTGCTAATTGTTTACTGTTGTCTTCTTTCCAGAGCATGATATCTGTAACAATGTGGAAGAGCTCCAGCAATAATCATTTCAAATTTAAATGATGACAGCTAACTACTCTGTGCATTTGCTAGCTTTCATTGTTGCTACCACTAACTTCAGCTTATGTTATTGCAGCCCTCTTTTTGCTGTAATCCATCTGATATCTCTCATTTCCCTCTGAAACATGTTCTTTAATTTATTTTTTAAAGCAAAATCACCTTCTAATTTTTCCAGCTCTCCAAAAACCATCTTATGCTTCTAGTCAAAAAACTCTCTCACCATTAGAGATAAGTAGCATTATACAGGACAGACCTAGAATGTTCTTTTACTTTGGTGAATTTTCTAAGATTAAATGTCATTCATTATCACCATAATTACAAGGGAGTGATGTAATGCTCTCATCCCTATATTTCACCTCTCACCAAAGTTTACTATGGCTTGCAAACTTCATATGAGATTCCACTAACAGAATTTAATTATTCATCAGCACTTCCACTTCCCCTACAAATGTTGGTGTTTAGCTCAGTTTATAAATAATATTAATAGTCTCCAACTGTACTCTGATAACCTACAATCTAAAAACTCTGCCTACACCAACCAAAAGGGTTGGTGGTTAGCAAAAGGGGCTAGTGGTTGGTGTACTGGTCAAGGTATTTACCTAACAGACCCAAAGTGCAAAATATATTTCTCACTTTTGCAAGGAAATTGGCTAACCTTAAAATGGCCTGCAATGGCAGTGAGCTTAATGCTCACCTATGAACCTATAAGTAGACATGCTTAGCAATTATCCCTCTGACAATCTGACAAGGAAAATCAGTTATCTAAGCACCCCCATTATAAAAAACTGTGCTTATTAATTATCTGATTTCACCTTTTCTGCTTCACCAGTAGCAAAATCATGAGGTTATTGTATTAGCCAATGTAGGTAAGCATGGCAACTACCAGAACAAATATGCTTCCAAAGGAAACTCAAATTTCCCACCAATGTAATCCTCTCTCAAATAATTTGTCACTATCTTACCTCATTTACTTTAACCTTTTTATCTAAAATCGCCATATCCTCCTCTGTAAGCCTTCTTCTTGGAGAACTACTCCTCTTTCCCAAATCTTATCTTGCCCCTTCACCATTAACCTAATAGGTCCTCATTAATGGTAGCAAATGCTTTCCCCCAGCCTCTACCCTCTTGAATACCAATTCCTCTCTGGTTGTCATCATGGCCATCCCTCTCTCTTACCTGTAATCAGACTCCACACAGAGACTTCATATTTGTACTCCACTAATCTCACTCCTTGCCTGCACTAATGTTCAAATATTCAACCTCCTGCACAGCTAGCCCATCATACTTCCATTCCCTCAGCCATCATCTTCTTCAGTTCCCTACTTACTGATACCTCTCTGTCACCATTCCTTTTGTAACTTAAAGATCCTTTCCTCTAAATCTTAACCTAGTTTCTATTCGTGTGCACCTGATTGTGCTTCTTTTATAAGCTCCTCCTTTATTAGCATCTTTGCTCTTTTCCATGCTATAGGTCTCATGACTCTCTCTCCCCACCATTCTCCAGAATTGCTTCACACACCCCATTCTATGTTCATCTCATTCACCCCTTATGCATAAAATAAGAGTGATTCTCCCTCTGCTTTCCTTCAAGATACCAGTGCCTCAGCACCTAGCCAGCATGAAAATGTTTGTAAGACATTTCATTGATGGTGTGGTACTAAACAACTGTCTTCCAGTTTGATCCTAATCATGAATATCTACACTGTAACAATTTTCTATGGTTAGCCACAACTAGTGCTCATTTGCTCCAGACTGCAGTCTATCTTATACCTTTTGTTAATGAAATTTGGTAAGTGATAAAAAGAGAAAGGTGGGAAGCAGTTGAAATAAACTATATTCCTAAATGTGAACAAATATTTATGCATACATTACATCCCCTTATTCTCCCTTCTTCACTCATTTCCTTAATACTATCAGTTTCTCTCCTCTGGCTTTCTCTCTAAATATACCATAACCCTGCCCCTGTCTTTCACTTCATATTGCAATTCATGTTTGTATTATACTAACTTACCTTTAATTTCTCTATGAACTAGTTCAAATTTCTCAACTTGGATCTACTCTTAACAAATATTTTCACATTATGTCTAATTTAGTATAATTAATTAAACTGTATTTGTTTTTTTATATTATTTTTAAAGACTGTAAAATGATTATTATTAAAATGTTTTGTAATACTTTGGAGCTTTTCTCCCTGGGCCTCCAATAAAAATGGGCTCCTACAAAGTCTGATCTTTTTCAATAATCATATGACAGTAAATACAAAGATAAATAAAATAACAGAAACATTCTTTGGATATGATCAGTAACTGCATGGTAGGGGAAGAGATGACCAAAATCCTAATGGGAATGAATGATATAAAGAGTGGATCTAGGAACATTGATTCAGCACTGTGAAGATAATTATTTTTGAACCTGAAAGAAGTCAACTAAAGGTTATCTAGTAAACTTGCAGATGTCAGTGCTCTGTTATCTGGGCTGCAATTACACTGGCGTGCTTAAGTACTGTATATCTCCTAACCTGGTGAGTAATTGTTTTCTGTTTTTTGTTTTCACTTAAATTAGAATGTGCATGAGTGCATCCATTGCTGTAAACTGGTAACTATGCTATGCCATTTACATGTCTGCTCTTGCAGCACCTGAGCTAAATAGGTAATCATTGTTGTGTACCATTCACAGGAGCATTACATCTACAGTACTTCTCTTCTGTTGTGGCATTCAACCCAAACTGCTAGTGTTTGCAGAAAAATATTAACTATGTCATTATGTTTACTTCTCTGCTGTTTTGATTTATGTGCCAAGTTGATAGTCATTTTTGTCAATATGTAATTTTTCTTTCTTGGCATTCTATAACAAATTGCTGCAGATAACTGTAGTGTAATTGAAACATATCCTATTGTGGCAATCAAGCCTGTTTGTTGTTATCATATTGTGTTCACAAAATTGTGCTCCTGTTTTTGCTGTATTGGTTTTAAACCATCTGCTGAGACTGCACATGTTGTCATTGCAATTTTATTGTAGTGTATGGAGCACTGTGATTATGTTCCAATACCAGGAGGATAACAAACTCATTAAACACTTCCCTATCACAAGATCTGAGAGTAACAGAGAGTAACAGTACATTGGGAGTTTAACAAAAGTCTGTTACATACTCAAAGAGCTGTTAGGATTGGGCTTCAAAATACTGACAATGCTGGCTGGAAAAGGACAGTGACACAAGGAAAGACAAACACAGAAATATTTTAGAACTTCTCTCTGCAACACTTTTAAGTGGAGCAGAATGAAGAGTCTAACAAATTTTAAAAGCTCTTTTAAGTTTGAGTAGAGGACACTTCTTTTCTGCCTGTCGTATCTCTCCTCTGTCACTGATTTTGCAGAATGTCCCCCATTTTGTCAGACATTTTGCCCTATTCCTTATAAAATCTTAAATTTTCTTGTAAGTCAGAATTAACACTCATTAGAATGTTATTCTTCTTATTACTCAGAAAATGCATGCTGATGCAAAACATGTTTCTCAATTACCCTTTGCAGCTGTACACTTTCTGAGAGAACATCGAGTAGATAAAAATTGATGCACAACAAAGAATTATAACTGGCACTCCTGTTATAACCCTTGTTACATCTTCTTGATATAGAGCCAATAATTAGCTCTCTAGGTGAATTTCTCAGCACTCTTGACTTGAACATATCATAAGCTGGCTACAAGGGACACAGTCATAATCTTCTGTATTTCTGCTACTCTTTGTGCTACAACGCCTTTCTTGTGTAAGCTAAGCCAGACTTGGAATTCTGAAAACAAAGTCCTGCATCAAAGGTAAGTCTGTAGTTGTATTAATTAATGGGCTTCCAAGCCACTTTACATTCTATCTGCATTTTATTCCTAATTAATAATAATATAAAAAATCCTTACACTGAACATCACTAATATACTCCTGAAAGACTAGTCACCACAAACCATGAAATCCCAGTTTCCCTTGTCATCTGTAACCAGTCTGATTGCACTCCATAACCTGAGTCAATATAGCAATTGCCTCATGCTTACTAACAACCATTTGCTTCTTCCAACATATGTGCTGAGTGCAATAATTTGGAAACCTTGGAGGCCAACCTCCCATGTAAATTTTTTGACAGTACCACCAGGTTGTCACTACTGATACCAATCTCACACAACCATATCCACCTTGTCAGGAACCAACAAATATACCATCTTCTACTGAGGTAGTAAAGAAATCCCTGCTCAAACCTCAAATGCCTCCAAGAAGTAGACTGGGCATACACAATACTCGGCATCACACTTTATAGCAAACAGTATCTATAAACATAACATGCAGTAAGTATAATAAGGGCATTATTCAACTAGCAAGCCAATGACCTTAAGGCAGCAAGACGGAGCCAACACTTCTCGTAACATCTTAGTCAGGGATGATTCCATAGTGAGAAACACAGATGGTCCACTCACCAGGCTGAGCAAAGGAGAAGATGATGATATTTTCTTTCAGATGCCATGATCCACCATATCATTAGATTCCTCAAGTTCCTTCAAACAAAGTATGTATCCAACTTTCTAATTGTGGACACGGGAGTGAATAGTAAGAACTGTGCACACAAGAGTAAATAGTCAGATTCACTACCCCAGATAATACAAAGGGAGCGATATGATGGAGGTCATAGATTATGCATCCAAGGCTGATATAAAACTAATCCAGAGCAGCATCCTACCATCACAGAGAATGATGCCACAATGCAAAGAAAAGATAATTGACTTCAAATATCGGTTTTGTTACTGCTATCATCATACCTCTCAAACTCTAAGAGCCAAAGCCATCAATAATGTGGGGGCAAAGGCACAAAAATAGGGACACTTTTTAAATATTGCTCATACAAACTTAGAAAATTGATAGAATAACAGGTTTTGCATTAGCATGATTTTCTGAAAGGTATTAAGTCTGAAACTCAAAGGTCTGTCATTATTTTATGACTTCAACCTTCAATAATTTGCTAATGAGATGCCAGAAAAACACAATTTTAGGAGAAATAAACTAAAAATATGGGGCCAAAATCTGGACATTCTGTGAAAATCTGTACAGTTGAGAGGTATGGCATTCAAAAGGGATCCAATACATGTCAGCCTAGGATGAGATGACTGACAACCATACCTAATTTGCAAGGAATGACCTGTGCCTCTCTCTTCCCATGGCTTTTGCATATTAGAAAAACTTTTTCCTCCTCCATTTCTGGGCAAGGTCTACCAGTGTGTAGTTGTTATATGCAGTATTAGAGTTAAGTAACTTTTTTATAATTAAATGGGTGTTGTTGAACAATATATTAATGGTAAAGCCACTATAAGGTTACAAGTATACTGATGGATCTTCCCTCATTTATGTATTGCTACGTTATAATTAGAAAAGGCAAAACATGGTAATTACTTTCAAATGTATGCTAAATATACTGTTACATATAATGTATGTGGGAGTGCAGAAATAGGAGATATGTATACTGTAGTATGTTATATTTAAAATACCCTAGCAGTGGGGTAATGCATGAACTGAGGCATACATACTCATTTTGATATTTTGGTTATAAGTTAAAAAGACAAAGCATGTAAATGGGGAAGTATGTTTTTATGTATTATAAGGGCAAATTACCTTCTGAGCACTGCTGCAATTTATAGCATACTGCTGCATAATATGTTTGTGTATTACTAAATGAAATATAACAAAGAGATCAGGATATGAGAAATAATTTATTGTGCTATGAGAAATGCACTGGGATTGGAATAATAATAATAATTAAATGCTGAGGACGGCAATCTTCTGCGTGAACATGTTATTCGTTGGTATGATTAACAACACTGCAGTAGGTACACGTGTGCTTTTTCAAGGCATTTGCGATTTGGGTTGTGTACAATTCTTTTTAAAGTAATTTGTGTACGTAAGTTCTCATTTTGACAGATATTACACAGCCCTATGAAGTCGTGAACAGTCTGAAAGGCAATACTTTTCATTATCTTTTCCGTGAAATTCTTTATGAAATAATTACGCACTTCAGTTGCAGTTTGAACATGTTCAGTGATGTGAGCTGGATTCCATAAACTTTGTGGAATTCGGTGGATTTCGATAAATTCCATGCAAGATTTGGAGTAAATCAAGTGTATGGAGAATGCTTTAATGCAAAGGAGATATAAGCAGCAATGTCAGTGCAACTGCAATCAGTCATGGCAAATTTGCATTCAAGGAAAAGCCATCCATAAAGTAATACATGTGCATTACATATGCACATCTACATAAAATGCACATGCCCAGTGGAAATTGCATGTTGAACACAGATGTGCATTAATAGTAATTCCTAAAAGTGACAAATATCATTGGTTCTGGATATCAGGACATAGGTCAGTAAAACGCATAAAAGATAGGAAAATTACACAGACAGCACACATTTAGTCAATACAACACTGGCAAAGGAAATATGACAAACAGGATAGGGATGCATACCAGCCACAGTGTACCTCAAAAGTACGTATGTGCCAATGCACAAAGCAGTGATGAGATATTGCAAACTGTGTCACAGCCACACCAGAATAAGTATGGTTGATGACAGGTGTGCATCAGAGAACACTAAATAAGGAGTGTTGTCATTGCAGTACACAATGGATATCAACTACCATCATCTATTAGACTGTCAGTAGTGCAAATGTAAGCCAAGTAATAGCAATGATGATCAAATTCAGGCAAGGAAATGCAGGATCAGACAAGTGTAGGACAGACTAGAACCTCCAACTTTGCATGCTATAATGTGAACAACTGAGCACAGTACCAGAGTGCCATACTGCAGCAAAAACATAATGTGGCTGTGCAATAAACCAATAAGTATACACACAACCAACACAGGAGAAATGGGATCCATATGTTAAAGAATACATTCCATGTCAGAGGCAACACAGATGGGTGCTCAAGTATCCAATGCACATGTGTTTATACAGTGGCATTGCACAAACCTAACAGAAAGAATGCTCATCACATGTACCCACACCAACGACATGGCATATTAAATAAAGTGAGATATATATAGGAATAATAAAAGCTAAGGAATGCAACCTGTGCATAGGCAGGAAACATACTAATGTATGGGTAATGAACAACACTCAGGTACAACATAAACACCAATGGAATAACACGATTGCCACCACCTTATGTGCATATTCCTTGCATATATAATACCCAACATGTTGGCACAAAGTTAAATTGCACTATCACACGTACATTACAATGGTGATACATTACAGGAAGATGAACTTACACATATAGATGTATATGTGAAACATAAAGGCCAAAGCTATATGGGGAAGGAAGATGGACAGCATAAGCTCACAGTAGTGAGGAAATGCTAACAAGAGAAAGCATGCACAAAATAAAGCATGGCAACCATAACTTATGTGGGTCCATATTAGATCAGCGAATGCTTAAAAAAGCGAACGCTGATTGATCAACCTTATGTAAGTGAAACCTTACAATCTCAATCTGTCAGATCAGCAATTTTTTTCCTAGGGAAAAAATTGCTGATCCAAAACACATACACACAACACAAGCACACCAAACAAACAGAAATCCACACACATACACCTAAAATCTGACACCTAACCCTACACTAAACTATGCACACACCACTAACTATCCACTTACCTTAACCCAAACCCTAACCCTAAGGTCTGTCACTATCGCACACTCACGTCACCCGCTCCCTAACCCTAACTCACTTGAACCCACAGACATCGCCAATATCCTGGCAGACAGGTTCAGTGCAAACTTCTCCACCCCCTCCCCCCCAAAAGAGCAAGTATCTATCCTGGCAGAGGGCTGCCTCCCAAACATCTCAGATGCTCAGGTGAAGGCTGCCCTGTCCAAAGCAAAAAACACTGCTTCCATGGGACCAGATGGTGTCCCAGGTTGTGTCCTACATGAACTACAAGAGGAACTAATCCCTCAAATAAAACAGCTATACAATCTCAGCCTCACTACAGGATATGTACCCACAGAATGGCGTACAGCAACAGTGGTCCCACTCCACAAAGGTGGAGCCTCTATGGACCCTGGAAACTATTGCCCCATAAGCCTGACTAGCTTATTCTGCAAGGCTATGGAGAGGATCATCGTGGAGCTCATAAACAAAGACATTGGGGACGTACAGACACTAGATCCTACCCAGTTCGGCTTTGTCAGGGCAGATCCTGCCTTTTGAACCTGGTTGACTTCTTTGAAACAGTCACCAAAGCCATAGATGTAGGGAAGGTAGTCCACACAGCCTATCTGGACCTTGCAAAGGCATTTGACACAATACCCCACTTGGGCATCATAGATAAGCTATCCAGCTTAAATATAAACCCCTATGTCACAAGATGGGTCACAAACTGGCTCAAAGACAGAACCCACAGAGTGAGAGTTGCTGCAGCCATGTCAGACTCGAAACCGGTCACAAGTGGCGTCCCACATGGTTCTGTCCTGGGACCACTCTTGTTTGGTATATACTTTTCCGAGGTACAGGCAAATGTGGGAGGACTATGGCTCACCAAGTTCGCAGACGACTGCAAACTGGGCACCATAATCAACTCTCCAGCTGACACAAACATCCTTCAAAAAGGTCTCACAGAGACAGATAACTGGTGCCAGCACCATGGTTTAAAGCTAAATGCCAAAAAATGTATAGTCATACCCTTTGGCAAAAACAATGTGCCCACAAATTACCACATAGGCGGAAACCCATTAAGTACAGAGAAAGTTATTAGGGACCTGGGGACCCAAGTTGATCGCAATCTCTCCTTTGAAAACCACATTGCCAAAGTGGTTAGAAAGACCTTCTACATAGCCCACCTCATCACGAAGGGTTTCACATCTAGATCAAGAGAGGTAATCGTGCCCCTTTATTCATCCCTCATCAGGCCCATCATAGAATACAATGCCCCTTTTGGGATGTACCTTACCCGACACCTGCAGCAATTAGAAAGACCCCAAAAGTATCAGACCAAGAGGATCAAGGGTCTCAAACAGATGCCATATGCTGCTCGGTTAAAAAAACTCCAGCTCTACTCAGTTGCATACCGCCTACTTCGAGGCGATCTATACCTGACATACAAAGCTATGTCAAATCCAGAATTAATGGACATGCTCCACCTCAGTAAATCTAAATCCCTTCGAGCCACACGCTCAAAAGACTTGAACCTCAGCACAGAAATAAATAGAACTTGCTGGAGGGACAGGTTCATAACCCAGAGGCTCCCTTCACTCTGGAATAGAATTCCAGTTCATGTGAGGCAGAGCACCTCACTGAATCTCTTCAAGACGAATCTTGATAAGTGGATGGGGGATCGTAGGTTTGTCCCAGGGATTACTCCCATGTCACTATTAGACAGAGGCACAGTAAACTAAACCTTAAAAAGGGCACAGTATACTCAAATCAAGGGGTGGTGTAAGCCATACAAAATCGGGCTAGGCTTATAATTGCCCCAGGGCAGATAGCCTAGTATGAACTTATGAACCTATGAACCTATGAACCTATGAACCCTCACATCAACACAATCACACACATACCTAACCCGAGCCCTAACCCTAACTCACCTAACCCACCCTAATACTCACATCCACACAATCGCACACTTACCTGAATCTGACCCATAACTTTCCACTACAGCACTAAAAATACCAAAGCAACAGAAATGGACAACCAAATTCTTTCCCTAGGAAAAAATGTGGGTTTCTGTTGCTTCGATATTTTGAACATTCACTAAAATAAGGTCAATCAATCAGCATTCACTTGTTTAAGCATTCGCTGATCTAATATAGACCCACTTATGAGACACATTGCTCATGCAAGTGTTCACAACACAAGAAATATACTAGAAAATATACTAGATCTCATTGTCACAAACATGGGGACAAAATGCTCCACACCGGAAGTATATCCCTCATTGGTGAGATCTGATCATAAACTAATCTCACTGGAAATCCACATCCCACCCCCACCCCAAACAAAAAAGACCATAGTGAACAACTTCTCTAAAGCAAACTTCACACTACTCAAGACTGGTGTGGTATCCTTCAAGGCCCCTGAGCCAGTGGAAACCACAACCCAAGCTGCGGAAGCCCTAACAAATGCCTTCTATGAACACCTCCAGGACTGCATGGATCAGGCAATCCCAAATAAAACCAAGACTCTTTCCACAAAGGGCAAACGTCCAGTCTGGTGGACCCCAGCCATTAACCAACTTTACAATAAGAGGAGAAAGCTATTACATGATGGAACAAAATCCATAAAAGGGAAGTCACCCCTGATCATTATTAGTAAAAAAAATACGAGCACTCATAAAATCAACTAAGGCCAATTTTGAGAGAAAAATTGCCATGGATTCAAAGGACAATCATAAGGCCTTTTTCAGCTATGAACCTGGGTGGAAACTCCCAGATATGCTCAGAATTAGTCCAAAATGATACAAAAATCACTGAACCCACAGACACTGCCAACATACTGGCAGACAGGTTCAGTGCAAACTTCACCCCCCCCCCCAAAGGAGAGATAACTATCCCAGCCGAGTGTAGCCTCCCGGACATCTCAAATGCGCAGGTGAAAGCTGCTCTCTCTAAAGCTAAAAACACAGCATCAATGGGACCGGATGGTGTCCCCGGCTGTGTGCTACACGAGCTAAATGAGGAATTAAACCCGCACATAAGGCAGCTGTTTAATCTCAGCCTTACCACAGGATACGTGCCCAAGGAGTGGCGACGGCAACTGTGGTCCCACTCCACAAAGGCGCCTCACGGACCCTGGTAATTACGCCCCATAAGCTTAACAAGTCTAGTCTGCAAAGCTATGGAGAGGATCATAATGGAGCTCATAAACAAAGATATAGGGGACTTGCAGACATTGGACCCGACCCAGTTTGGCTTTGTCAAGGGAAGATCATGCCTTTTGAACTTGGTGACTTCTTGAAACAGTCACCAAGGCCATTGATGAGGAAAGGCAGTCCATACAGCCTACCTTGACCTTGCAAAGGCTTTTGACACAATACCCCACTCGGGTATTGTAGAAAAACTTACCAGCTTAAATGTAAACCCATATGTCACAAGATGGGTTGCAAACTGGCTTAATGACAGAACCCACAGGGTTAGAGTTGCTGGCGCTATGTCAGACTCCAAGCCGGTCACAAGTGGTGTCCCACAGGGCTCAGACCTTGGCCCCCTATTGTTTGGCATCTACTTCTCAGAAGTACAGGCCAACATGGGAGGACTTTGGCTGACAAAGTTTTCAGACGACTGCAAACTGGGCGCCATAGTGGAAAGTGCATCGGACACGGATATCCTTCAGAAGGGACTCACGGAAACAGATAGCTGGTGCCAGAGCCATAGCCTGAAGTTAAACGCCAAAAAATGTATAGTCATACCCTTCGGGAAAAACAAGGTAACCCCAAGCTACCATATAGGTGGCAATCCACTAAGCACAGAAGAGGTTATCAGGGACCTGGGGACCCAGGTTGACTGTGGCCTTTCTTTTGACACTCACGTTGCTAAAGTGGTTAGAAAGACCTTCTACATTGCCCACCTGATCATGAAGGGATTCACATCCAGATCTAGTGAGGTCATTGTTCCCCTGTACTCTTCACTTATCAGACCAATGATAGAGTACAATGCCCCATTCGGGATGCATCTCACCCGACATCTGCAGCAATTGGAGAGACCCCAAAGGTTCCTCACCAAAAGGATAAAGGGACTCCAAAATCTGTCATATGCTGCCAGATTGAAGAAACTCCAGCTCTATTCAGTCGCATACCATCTGCTCAGAGGTGACATGTGCCTGACCTACAAGGCCATGTCCAACCCGGAATTAATGGACATGCTCCACCTCAAAAAATCCAAATCCACCAAAACCACTAGAGCAAGTGACTTAAACCTTAGCACGGATATAAATAGGGCGTGCTGGAGGGATACATTTACCACTCAGACTCCCTATGCTGTGGAATAAAATCCCGGTCCATGTGAGGCAGAGCACCTCGCTGACTCTGTTCAAGAGAAATCTAGACCTGTGGATGGGAGATCGTAGGTTTACCCCGGGAATCATCTCTGTGTCACTGCTGGACAGAGGCACAACAAACTAATGGGCACAGTATTTTTTCATATAAGGGGTGGCGTAAGTCACAAAAATTTGGGCTAGGCTTATAAATGCCTTAGGGCAGATAGCCTAGTATAAACCTATGAACCTATGAACCTATAAGAAGGATTGCAAGTCCTTACAAAGAACACTGAAGCAAATAGCCAACATTTGACGTGCATAGTCCATTTGGTATGGCTATCTGCATATCTACATACAAATTACAAAAACAATGAAGTATAGTGCAACAGTTAAACAACTAATGACATAGGTACACAGAAGAAGTAGTTTTGAATATGACATACCCATATATACTGCTATGTAAACATAGTAGAACATGCAGTACACTCACTGTGAGTGACATAAATATCACAGTGCATGTGTAATACTGCTCAAGGGACAGTTTTGCTTACACAAGTATAGCAAAATAAAACGGAATAAGTGAATATAATTAGGTACATGTTACAGGGGTGATTGTGTGTCAATCATATTAAGGCCATAACATGTACGTCCATATAAATCATTGCAAATGTGATACAAATGCATACGCATGGACATGTATGCTAACCTGTGTATACATTTCTTAATAAAAACTATGTTCAAAAAATGGTTAGTGCCATAAGCAATGTACAAACAAAAAGGGAGTCAGAAATGATGTTATCCAAAGCATCATCTCTGTATATGAAATAAGGGACCATTTAATGTTAATGCAGTGTATGAAGGATACATGTAGATGCATGCATCACAGTACTCTAAAATAACAGTAGAATTAAACGGTGTAGTACATGCCACAATAATTGCCAGCATGTGGCACATGCAAGATCATTGTTACAGTGGGACACAGTGACCTAACAATGCTATATAAGCTACATAATCAAGGACATTTCATGTTGTTCAACAGCCATATGACAGCAAAAATCAACATGTAAATGTGTGTAATACATATACACGGATAACATATGTCTATAAACATACTTAACTCACTTCACTGTGCTATGTGAAATAAATGAGAATAATGTAGTATGTGGGATGCTGCCATCCCTTCTTAGTATACATATGACCAACACAAGCAAAACAATTGTGTCAGACTAGCATTATGCTAACTAAGTCAGTCATATCTGTGCCATACAGGGCCAGAGTGTATTGGATAATATTACGCTACACTGCATGCAAAAGACAAGCATACATACAGATCGCAGGACTAGTACCCTTGCCTATATGGAGCAATGAATGCAGTAATGACAGCATATGATGACCGTGTAAATAATAATATTAATGCATGTGTCATTTTTGCTAGTTTATGTCATACTACACAGCAAGATAAAGCTACAAATGATGATATTGGCAGTGTTCATCATGACATATGTCTGAAAAGCATGATGTCAATATGGGATGTGTGGACAATTGTGTTTATGCCATACAAAATGGAATAACAAAAACAGCATGGTGGCAGTATTGCATAAGTGGATCACACAGAAAATGCTTACATGCCTGAGGGACCACCCTGATAGGGTGAAAAACCATGAAAGATTAACCTATCTCCTGATAGGAGTTGCACATGGCCCATGCCATGCCCTGAAAAAGTTAGCCAACAGGTCCATCATCTGTGTATGGAGCACATCAGACATCACATCCTGGATCTGGTCCAGAAGGACTTCAGCCTGGCATGGTGATGCATGTCACCAATGCTGATTTGCAAGAATAGTTTCACAAGCAGGTCTTCGTCTGCCATTGTCATCTTAATCTCCATTATGAACCCTGTCCTGGTCTTCAGAGTCTGACTCAGTTTGCAATGGTCTGGTGTGTCATCATCATTCATCAGTGAAGAGAGATGAGCCCCATGCTCTGTCTGACTTCAACACAGGAGCAAAACAGTATTCATACATACGAGATATTAATTTCAAAATAATGAATATCTGAAAAATATTATATAAGTTACACAATCTACATGTTTAACTGTTATATATGTGAAGTTACACTATGGATTGACCTTATCCACCTATAATGTCTTATTTGAGATCAGGCATACATCCAAGCCAGCTAAATTCCAAAATGGCGTATAAGATACATCACAATCATATGCCAAAACAGGTATCAAATAAAACACAACCATTGATAAGGCGTATATAAAAATGCATAGGTCCATTATTATGCATATGCTTGAAACTGTAAGTTTTGCGCTATGATATTCCTGTTACAAAAACTGCCATTAATCATATGTATATGCATAGTATAACAAACTGGAGATTATACACAGCACAACTGATGTTACAGAAGCATTTTCAATGGCTTGGAAAGGAGATCACTCTCACAATATTGATATCTATTTGGGTGTAATACACATAGCAAGTATGCATTGACATGTCTCACAAACTCAACCTTGCAGGCAGACATCTGCAAGAAGAAATTATTACTGTAATGTGAGATGTACACCAGCATAACTGTCAAGAGATTTTATGATATGCAAGTAACAACATCAAAGTGTATTAAACAGCACATGTGTAACATGTACTCAAGTTACAATGCATTACAGTTGCAGTGCCAATGTAATGATTAGCAGATCAGGCACATATGGTTTGTCTATATGTTGTTTAACAAAAGATACAAACGTGTAATAATAACACATGTAATATAATGAGTATGCAACATTCTAAATGTCATAATATTCATATATTGATCATATAAGTAGAAGACAAATATAGCAGATGATAACACCATGAAAGATAGACGTAGTATTGCCAACAGAAAATATAAGCAACCTAGTAAAGACAAAAAGTGTGGACATAAATGAGCCAGGCAGTTCAAATTAACTTTCTGAAAAGAAAAAAAACACTCAATCAGTCCTGGATAAACATAGAAAAATCCAAAAATAGCTGAAAAAGGCAACACCAAAGCAGATAATCCTTTAGAACAAACTTTTAATCCAATTGATTATAAAGACAGTGAGTGCTTTCACGTTATCACAACGTTTCATCAGACTTTAAATAAAAAACATTAACTGCCAACCATAAATGAAAAATTCAAGCCCTTCTGGTCTATGGTTCAACAGAAACAATTATGACATGTTGAAATTTAAAATTAAAAAAGACATGCTTTATAAACAACATTCTTCGAACTATATACATAAATAAAGCATGCATCAAAACACTTGTAAAACACATGTGCATTCAATATATAAATATTAATATAATACATATATTTATAAATATCACAAAAAATGCACACATTTTTATATTTAAATAAATTAAAATTAAATAATGTATGTAGTGTAGTTCATTCTAACAACTAACTAAAAACAGTATATACGTATGCTTATGTCTAAAAATCATTCACATAAAGTTGTGAAAATTCAAATTCTATTTAAAGTAACTAATGTGCATGTGGTCTGGCTGATAAAAAAGGTTTTAACGCCATCCTATCATTCAGTCCACTCATGTTATGTGCTTGCAAGCGTATTATTCATCTACCTTCTCTACCCTCCGTGTAAGTCTTAACATTCTCTAATAAGCCACAAAACGATGGGCTAGGCTTGTAAATGCCCTCGGGCAGATAGCCTAGTATGAACCTATGAACCTATGAACCTATAATCTGCCTTCTTAATCAATTCTAAAGCTCTAAACTTAAACATATGTGTCATACCATAGGTTAGCACACGTTTAGCTAATGCGTTGTTATCATCTTCTTTGTTTATAGCATAAATATGCTCTCTTACTCTTTCTCTGAGGGTCCTATTGGTTTTACATACATAGAAGGACTTGCATATCTGGCACTGTGCCAGGTACACCAAGTCTCTCTTCTTGCAATCCACATATTGTTTAAACACATAATCCTGTCTCGTATCAGGGTGAACAAATGTATTATCACCTGCCATGTATGGCCACTGATTGCAGCCACTACAAGCAGACGTCCCCTGTCTGTCTGAATATCTTATAGTAAGGATCTTATCTTGCTCATAACAAAGGAATCTCTTAAGTGATTTTGTATTTCTATACGTGTATCTTGGCCTATTACCTACTATCATAGTGATATCATCATCTACATTCAATAATCTCCAATTTCTCTCTATTACTTCTCTTACCTTATTATTCCTATTAGTAAATGGAATAATCACTTTAAGCCCCTCATTTCCTCTTGCATTCAAACCTTCTTCATCAACCCTGTCAATATTTGTATTCCTTTGGAAGTATGGTCTTCCTTTTCTATTCCTATGTGACCTACTATTATACATAGATCTCTCTATCTCACAGTCTTCATAACCTCATTGTTTAAAGTTATCTGCCAATGTCTTACATGCTTCTCTGTAAGATTCATCATGACTAGTAAGTCTTGATACCCTTAGTATCTGACTCTACATTATATTAGGATAAATGTAAGTTGGATGCATGCTGCTCCGATGTAACAAGCTGTTTTTCCAACATTGTTTCCTGAACATATTAGTGTGTAATCCATCTTTCTCCTTGCTCAATTGCACATCTAAAAATTGTAATCTCTTCTGGGAACTAACACATTCAAAAGACAGAAAATCTGTTGTCCCATTCAGATATTCCACAAATTCTTCCAGTCGTTCACTAGTGCCCTTCCATGCAAGAAAAACATCATCTACAAAATGTTTGTAGTAACAAATGTACTCCATGTGTGTGGAAAAGTTTTGTATGAATGTATATGCCTTTAAGGCTTTTATTGTTGATTATTTTATTTAATTGATTAATTGAATTATTGCTAATGTTATAATGTATAAATAGACTAGGGTTTTCTAGTCTGATATACTCTGTTAAAGGCAAGTGGCTGAGGTGCTAGAGAAGATTTACATTTGTTGGATTTCCACTAAATTCTTTTTCTTACCTTTTTTGCTGGTCTTCAGTTTGTGGTTTTGCTATGTTAGAGGATTTATTAAGGAGCAAACTTTTAGATGTTGGGCTATATAATTTCTTCAAGGTCGAACATCCATTATTGCCCATAATACAAGGCCTCCCAAAAATCTACAAGGATGGCCGTAACCCTCCAATGAGACCGATAGTTGCCGGGAAAGGGCGGGTCACTGAGCCATTGTCTCTTTACATAGAGAAATGGTTACAACCCATATTAGACAACAACAGTTTCATTTTTAGAGATACAAATCAATTTTTAGTTGATTTGTACCAATACAGTGATTCTGCTGTGTTGAATCCAGATTATTATTTTGTTACTTTGGACGTTCAGTCCTTGTTTACCATTATATCCAACAATTTGGGTGTACAGTTTGTGCAGACATATTCATATAGGCACAGTGTGTATGGACATGAAAATATAGATCTAATATGATCTCTCTTAGAAGTCATACTAGAGAGTAATATCTTTACATTTAATGAACGCATTTACTTCCAATGTGATGGTGTGGCTATGGGCACATCATGCGACAATAGCTGCACCAACATGTTTATGGCACTGTGGGAGAAAGATACATTGTTTAGAATGGACTCTTATCCTGAATATGTTCGAATTTATTGATGTTTTGTCGATCTCTTTTTAGTTTGGGTAGGGACAGTTGTAGAATTAGAAAGATTCCTAGAGTAAATAAATGGAATGTTTGAATATCTGAAATTTGCCATGTACTACTCCCAAATTAGAATTGAATACTTAGATATATATGTGGAGAAGCTTGAGAATGGCCTCATTAATACTGGGGTTTATAGGAAACAATGCCGCAGAAATACACTGCTGTATAGGAATAGCATGCATCCCCAGCATATATTTAGGAACATCATAAAGGGAGAAGGAATGAGAGCATCCAGATTAAAAGCCATGGATGAAGGGTTCCAAGAAGAATTGGTTAAATTTAGAGAGAGATTAATGGAGAGGGACTACAGCATTCTTGAAGCAGAGAGGAATCTTGTTGAATTCAATAGTCTTAGGATTGATAGAGCTAGACCATACTATTCATCCAGTGTTGATAATATACAAGAGATGACAGGTCTATATCACAAAATTGAACCTCCAAAATGTCAAACGCCATAAGTTTGAACTTGGAAGATTGAATTTGGACAGCATCGACCCTTCAAAACAGAACATTTTTTCCCAGGGAAAAAATGTGCTGTTCCGAAAAACACACACATAACACAATCATACCAAACACCTTCAAAACCTAAACTAAACATAACATACACCACTATCTATACACTATCCTTAACCCAGCCCTAACCCTAAAGTCCGTCACTACCACACACTTACCTGACCTGCGCCTTAACCCCTAAAGTCCTTCACTATCGCACAATTACCTGACCCGTGCTTTAACCCTAAAGTCCGTCACTACCACACACTTACCTGACCCATGCCCTAACCCTAAAGTCCATCACTATTGCACACTTACCTGACCCGCGCCCTAACCCTAAAGTCTGTCACTACCCTTTGGTACACTTACCTTGACGCAGTCCAAAAATGCCGAAGCCACAGAAACGGCCAACCAAATTCTTTCCCTGGAAAATAATTCGGGTTTCCACGGCTTCGACATTCTCATCCTTCGAACTACCAAGTTCGGCCTTCCAGTTATCGGTGTTCTCTACATTGATTTCATGATAGGAACCCAATGTGATGGGTACAACCAAGCCAACCCCGACCAGGGTACCTTTGTTCTTTACTACAGATACTAGGTCCTTCACTGATATCATAAATAAGAATTGGAGAGTATTAACAACAGATACAGATGTTAGGGCAGTTGATGGGGAACATCCCAAGTACCTCTTCAAGAATAAATGTAACCTGAAAAGGCTTCTGTGCCATACAAAAAACAATAGCAGAAATGTTGAAGGTATACTTGACACACATCCATGTGGTAATTGCAATTTTTGTCACTATATGGATGCATCTGCATCTTTTGTACATCCAGATACAGGTCAATACTTCACATTTGACAACTGTGCCAACTGCAGAACACCACATGTTGTGTACCTTGCCCACTGCACGGCGTGTGGATCATTCTATGTTGGAAAAATGGATAGAGTTTTTAGAGGCAGGGTGAGAGAACACACATATAGATATATATATATATATATATATATATATATATATATATATATATATAAAACATAAGGGTTAAATTTCCCATAAATCTCCTATCTAAACATGCTATGATGTTAGGGGAAGATCACAAATTTGTATTTATGGTAACAAATAGATTTATACCTACTATATGTGAAGGTGATATCAGAAATATAACTGAAATTAAAGAAGTAAAATGGATCATTAGACTTAGGGCAGATAGAGGGAAGGGCTTAAATGAGAGGGCATCCATTAAGCCCACACTGAAATCAAGGAAATTATCAGTTAAATAGCAAGTGTGTTATGCCTGCACAATATTTTCTTCATGACAAGATGTTGTTAAATATAAACATATGTATATAAGGAAATAATTATCCTAAATGGAAGTTCTGATTAAGTTCATTAAATATATTTCTATATATTTTATATATGATAATATTCTGCCAAAAATATGGATAGGAATTTTTTATATATGATAATATGTTGCTAGAAATATGCACAGGAATTTTATGGTGTTTTAGTATGTCTATGTATAATTGTGGGCTTATACAGTTTTTTTAAGTCTGAAAAATGGTGGGTACTACTTTAAATTAATGAAATTAAATTGTATGCATTTTGATTGCATGATGAATAATATTTAAATGGATTGTATGTTGAAGGATTTTTTTGGTCTGAAGAAGCTCTTATGTGAAAGCACTTACCTCCTTCATTAAACATTTTATTTTTATTTTATGTTATATGGTTATATTCTCATATAAGTAGAGGAACTTGCGTCAGTAAGTGTGCCCACCACACATTTAAATTAAGTTACTCAGATAATTTGCATGGGACACAATACTCACTTTATTAGACATGCTTCTGCTGTTAATTGCACATTTTTTATGTATTTTCATGTGCATGGAAAACATGCATGTGAATAGCACACAGACAAATGCATCAGTAATTGGCAAACCATCTGCATCATCATATGTATCAAAAATGAAATGGGGCTCAATTACAAAAAAGTTGTAAAAACTGCACTGAAAGAGTGTTAGCACACAAATACCCTGAAGTAAAAAAAAAAAAGAGCAAACACTCTGAGGGCAGTCCTAGATAATCTCAAATGCGAAGTATCAAGTAGTTAAAAATCCTTTATTAGATTAAGTGCTTTCGCCCACACACCTATGAGCTTCATCAGAATCTACATAACTCATTACCAAACCTTAATTTCTACAAAAGGTATCCAGTGGAAATTATGCTTTCACATCGCATGGTAATATTTCCCTTTTTGGCTTAAACTAACAATACTAAGAAATGTTAAAAAAATTAAATGTCATGTTAAGATAAAATAACTTGACAACATTAAGAATATATTCAAACTATAAAATACAATATTAAAAGGTGATATTCACCAATAAATTACAAGCTTTTAATTACCATAACTTAAAGCTCTAAGCTGCAAAACAGAATTAATAGAAATAATATCATCGATGCCTGGATAATTAGTGGCATTCAATAACAACTGCCATCTGACTTCCTTCTCTTCTAATAAAATTTTGTAATCACCCCTCTTAGGACTTACTTTTAAAATTTTCAAAATTGCAAATTTAAACATGTGACACTCTGAGATAGCAGCTAAATGTCTATAGATGACATTATTCTATTAAACTTTTTTATTTGATAGTAGTGTTCATATAGTCTGTTCTTTAATAATCTGTTAGCTTTTCCCACATAGAATATGGGGCATTGTGTACATTTGGCAAGATATACAACATGTTTTGTATTGCAATTTCCTCTCTTAAAAAATGTTGTTTTATTAATATTTTCAAATGTAATACTTTCCATTTCAAATATTGACTGATTACAGCAGCCGCATTTCTCAGTACCCTTTTGAGTACTACATCTATAAGATGTATTATATACAGGGTTATGTTCAAATCTACTTTTCAAATTGGTGCCCATTTTAAACACAAAACTGGGTGTGTTCCTTATGATACTAAATACTTCCCTGTCACTCTTCAATATATTCCAATTTTTAGTAATGATTTCTTTAATATTATGTGCAACTGGGTTACATTCAAGAACAAATGCTCTCTTAAAAGTGTTGCTTGCTTTTGCTTTTACTGGAGGTAAATCTGTTCCTAGTAGTGGTAGATATCTTACACCCCAGTGTGTTTTCATATAATTAACTGTCTGCTTAACTAATTCTTTAGGGTATCCTCTGTCTAGGAACATATTGCCTATAAATTTTAACTCTTTAGCCATGTCTTCATAACCTGATGTCATGTGTGCAGCTCTAATGTACTGTCCTTTCACTATGCTCTTTTTCTGCATTACTGGATGACAACTAGCATATTCTAGGTAGTTGTTACTATATGTAGGCTTTTGGTACAAGGTCGACCGAAAGCCATTATTTGTATGGGATATGTACATATCAAAAAGGGGAGACCATACTTATCCTACATATGTGTAAATTTCAAATAATTGCTGGTATTATTTAAGTATTCAATACATTCTTTGACAGAATCGCTGTCACCTCTCCAAAAAACAAAATTATCGTCCAAGAATTGGATATAACATTTAATGTTCTGTTTCCCAATCCAGTAAAATGAAAATACTGGCACACACGAGGCACCCATGGCAACATCCCTTACTTGCCGATAGTACTCTCCTTCAAAATATATATAATTATGATCTAACACCAAGGACATAAATTCCTTTATTAGTTTAATTTTCCCCCAATCCAATCCAGAGTGTTCCCTCCTGCTGTTAGTAAAACTATCGAGTCCTTCACCTCTAGGGAAACAAGAAAATAAATCTGTAACATCAATGGTTAAGAAAATTAAGTCCTTGTCCCATAGCTGGCTAGTGGGTCGACTTAAAAAACCCCCCATGAATCTTTTAAAATATGATCTACTTTATTGTAAACTCCTTTAAGCCACTTGTCCACAAGGATCCCATAAGGAAAGGTTTTAGATTTGCTCCCAGATACTATAGGATGAAGAGGTGGCTCAAGGATATTTTTGTGTATCTAACGGATATCTACTATGGATGCAATAAACGGTTTCTCAACTTTCAAGTAATTATATATGTCCCTTGTAATCCTATTGTCTAGAAGATATTCCTCTAGATATGAATTAAGTCTTTTATGTGCTATATTGATTTTTAGGGAAGTAACTTCATACATGTCAGAATTGTTCAATATACTATACATTTTTTTCACATAATCAGTATTATTACATAGGACAATGCCCCCACCTTTGTCGGGCTTCATAATTCGAATGGACTGATCTTTACATATGTCCTGCATCACTTTCCATACTGCCTTAGTTAGGTTAAACCTGACATATTTCCTATTAATTTTACTTTTTTCATAAAACTTATATAAATCATCAGTAATAACTTTTTTTAATGTAGAAATAGTAGGATGTAATGGTGGATTAAAGCAGCTTTTTTCTTAATAACCTGTTCATCAATTCTTCCTGTCTCTTTAAAATATACTGCTAAGTTTAGTTTGCATAAAAATATGTTCATTTCCACTAAAGTGTCCACAATATTAAATCTTGTGGTGGGCACAACTTTCATTCCTTTAGAGAATAATAAAAAATGCTCTTCAGTAAGCATCATAGGTGTATAATTATAGATGTTAACATTCTGGTAGATATAAATAACATTGCGGCTATTAATTATTTCCCGTACCCTTTCCCCTTGTAACTGTTTCTCTGATTTCTGTTCAGGTACTGATAGTTCTGTCCCTTCCTGAATCCCAATGTGGATAACTGTTGTACCTGTACTCCTGTGTATTCATCCGATGAAAATTTCCATAAGAATCTTTAAAGTGTTCCTAAAACTAGCCTGTTTATGTATATGCCCTTTATCCTTAGTGGTGTCCTCATTATTCATAGACTGAGTGTCTCTTTTGTTTCACGGCTAAGCTATTTGTGTTTTATATTGTTCAGTATCTCTGGCCATTTTTTTACATTTATTTTTGTAAACCTTGTCGCATTTTATGTTAACATTACTGAACTGTTTCCAATACACACCTTCCTATTGAGGGAATAAAAGATCATTCATAATTTGTTCATTCAACTTATCTACTTCATTAATTAAGACACTTAATTTCACATTGTTTAGTTGTATCAAAAACTCATAAATTTAAAGCCAAAGTTGTCAAACATACTATTATGTTCCTTCATCGCATCGTCCAACTCTATACCTAAGGGTATTTAAAAAAAAAAAATGCAACCCCTGTGGGGTCTAGAGTCAACACAATGATTAAAATAAGCATTGTTCATTTATATTATTTTTATTTTCTCAAGTTTTTTTCTCCATAAAATAAATCATGTCTTTAAGAGTCTTATTTTCACTCATAGAGCAGTCCACTCTTGCACTTATGCCATCCACATTATTATTAAACTTGTAATTGTGCATCAAAAAGGTTCCA
Source organism: Protopterus annectens (assembly GCF_019279795.1). Taxonomy (NCBI): domain Eukaryota; kingdom Metazoa; phylum Chordata; order Ceratodontiformes; family Protopteridae; genus Protopterus; species Protopterus annectens. The sequence continues at coordinate 192,297,821 of NC_056736.1, read as the reverse complement.
AAATTAACATTTTTTTCTACTATACTGCTCATTGTTAACAGTTTTAAAAGTGCCTATAGCTGATTCAGTAATATAGGGCTTAGTACCTTTTACATTGTCTTGGTTAACAACAGCAGTATAAGTCCACTAAGGCACAGTTCATTTGGGTTTAGATGTTCTTCCTCTTCTGTAGTTCCTCTGGTGTATTCAAAGTTAGCAACCGTGATAATCCTTGAATTTAATGGAGAATGAATGCTCAGCAGATTGTAATTATTGTCCTGTGAAGTGTTTTTGTCTCCAACTCTGTTCCTTGATGGCACTGATTTGGTTCCTCTTCCAGCTGAGCATTGTGTTTTAGGTAATGTCTGTCCTGATTGGCTGACTAAATCAATCAACCATGAAAGTTCCCTTTTGATTATAGCAACTTCAGAATAAAGTCTATGAATCCCCTCATGATGTGCAGGGGAAAAATAGATGGAATATCATCCAGAGAATCCATACTGCCAGAAAACTACTAATAAAAACTGCACTGAAAGAGTGTTAACACACAAATACCACAAAGTAAAAAAACACAGCAAACACTCTAAAGGCTGTCCTGGATAATCTCAAATATGAAGTATCAATGAGTTAAAAATAATTTATTAGATTAAGCACTTTCGCCCACACACCCGTGGGCTTCATCAGAATATACGTAACTCACAAAAAAGTTGCAAGTAAACCCAGACAGTAGACTGAGAGTGGGTCTTTAGAAGTGTGGCCCCACATTGTACATCTTTTTCTTAACAAGCCTTACATCAGTGTTGTTCAAACACATTGAAAGCAACACTTAAGGGATATAGCTATAATTCTTTACTCAAGTGTGTCTTACACATTTATGTTGAGGTGTCAGTATAACACTAAAAGTGATACTATAAGTCAGCATTATGTGCGAATAATGTTTAAAGTTGACATATGAGTAAAATATGTATGGTAAAATATATTTTAATATTAACAATCAATGGTACAGTTCAAATTGATATGTGAATGAGATGAGCAATGCAACATGGTCAATGGGTGACATCACAACATGATATAACCAGAATGGAATTTAAATGGTTTCAAACAACTGTACATAGTGAGAAGCACAGCAACAGCATGTAATAGCTACATAGTATATGTATATGACACATACGCATAACTTTCCCTTAAAAATGAAATGATTGTCACTGTCTAAATTTGTATTATGTCTATGTTTATTTATGAGCACATATGAAAGATGTATTGATAATCCTGAACACACAGTGCAACACCTCAGCAACACAATAAAAATAGGAATGGCTTGTTCCATAATAATGACAGAAAATGATATGTAAAGCAGTGCTACAAAAACCATTAGAATGCAGTTATACATTGTTGCAAGAGAGTGGAACTCAAGCAGTGCATACCAATCCAGGTATGCCATACACATACGTTGGCAACTGCATGCTATGCACACAGCAATAACAGGAAAAGCATTGTTTTATATTATACTAAACAAGTAGCAGTACAGCACACACATCAAACATATACATAAATAGATAGATAGATAGAGATAGATAAATATAGATATACATCATAGTCAAGACAAAGTCAATATGCCAGTTGCACACAAATGTGTTTCAGTTAAGTAGTGACAGAAAACAACATATAACTTCAATGTAAGAAAAACATAATGTGTTAATAAGACATAAGGCACCATTTCGCATCAAATTATGTCCGCATTGTTGTTATTCATTATACATCATTACATATTGTATATATATCTTGCAGATGTATCATAGGAATTCTGACATACCAATAGCATGCCTGACTGTCATAGGACTACACATCTAAACCTGCATAATAAAACATGTTAATACTATTTCTGGAGACATTAAGTTGGAAAGAAAAATGCACATCCCTTCTTCCCTCCACTGCTCTTCACTCCTGTGCACACATTCTATGCACACAACTCTATTTCTGGCTTGATCTTCAGCATCTGCAAACATAACAAGATATGAAGTATTACAGGAGCAGAAGGATTGTTTTAGTGCATGACAGAATGATGGATTTGTGCAAAGAAATATTAATAATAATGATGAAAACCGTATTTATTAATACATGTTACATGTATAGATGTATAATTGGATCTGCCCATGCTCCATGCCATTTTAGTACTCTTTTCCATTCCCTTCTCTCCAGTCTTAATATACTTTTCTTGATCTATCCTACTTCCCTTCTTGCATTGCCTACTTTCTAGCTTAACCTTTCTATAATTCCTTAACCTTCTAATGTTTCTTCTCTCTATTCTTACACTAACCTTTATCTATCCCAGAAATTGTGACTGAAATGTACTACCTAAATCTCTTGCCAGAAAGTATATATAGTTTTTATGACTTATTACTTATTCTGTAATATATTTTTCATGCATTATTATGTAACATACATAATGTATGTTCAACGTTATTGCTTGCTTTATATTTGTTTCTTTTCTTCTTTTATTGTATCCACAAATTGTACTCCTGTGTGATTGTCCTTGTAACCAATGTTGATTGGTAATTCTGTTTAAATTGTACCGTGGAGCTTTTCTCCCTGGACCTCTCTGGCCTTTGCTGGAAAACAAATGTCAAGTAAATAAATAATTAAGCAAATAAATAAATAAATAAATGTTAGCAAGCAGGGCAATATAATACAAAATTATATTTTGCATAATCATTCATTGATGTTTCAGTCTCAGTATTGTGCACACATTAGGACAGCTGCTGACAAACTGAAGGAAGCTAGATTCAAACATACTGCTGTCACCTATGCTTACATTATAAACTAAAACCCTACCTATTTAGCTAATCAAATTTTATTTCAATTGCATGAAGCGATGGAAGTTAAACACCTTACATTTGTGAATACACTGGTAAAGCATTACACACACTTACAAGTGTGCCAGTCAATGATGTAACTGTGTAAGGGGAGATTTACACCTTACCATCTGGACAAGGACCTACAAATGTACACAGTCACTGTATGCTGAACTTGGTGTGGTATTAAGTCATCATAAATAAAATGTTTATGCATGTATATGATAAATAATACTTCATTGTTACAAAATTGTCATAGTAGATATGCATGAATACAAATAAATACATATGTATGAGTACATACATGGATATATAGAGGTCGATAGATATGCCTATATGTGTAGGTGTACATGTGCTTGTCTTTGTATATTGATTTTTACATACATATTTCATCCAAAATTGAATATATGTCTGCATATGACATGAGAATTAAATGTAAATTACAAGTACTGCCATGTGCACAAATTTGCTATCACAATGTGCATAATATATCTAAATTGTGTTGTGCCTCATGAAATATTGACATCCATATCATAATTTAATAATAGAGTGGAGACATGAAATGTCGACATCTGTTAACATATCTGAAAAATATAAAGGGAAAAATAGAAAAGAAAAAACACAACCTCTCATAACACATATTCTGCAAGTTAGTCATGCCTATGCAAAAATATTTAAGTTGGCCAATCCTGTGCACAATGTCTGCAGTTGGATTTGAACACCAAAGCTATGTAGCTACAAAAAATGTCATTACATTGCCTGCAGTGATACCACTCAGCTATAACAATCCAGGTGTCTCATATAACATTTAAGGAAGTAATTTGTGATGTCAGCATTCTCACAAGGGAAGGAATGTTAACATTTTATTACTGCTCAATATCTGGGTTGTTTAGCTTCTGCTACATACCTACAAGCAACTGCATTACTAGCTAAGTACAAACTTGCAATGTTAAAGAGTGCACTGCATTTTATTTTTCTGTCTATTTCATTGTTTCATTGAATAGTGTGGTCTGTGTCTCTCTGTAGTCATTTATTTTTCTATTTAATTGTTTCATAGAATACTGTGATCTATCTCTGTCTCTGCAGTAAGAGGGGCTATTGTGTTTCACTTCATTGATATTCAGTGATAAACTCTTAGCCTACAGAGTTTCTCTGCATGTATAAGTGTTTGTCACATATCTTTGAATTTATTACTGCTCAATATCTGAGTTGTTTGGCTTCTGCTACATACCGACAATCAACTGCATTACTAGCGGAGTTAAGTACAAACTTGCAGTGTGAAAGATTGTACTGCATTTTATTTTTCTGTCTATTTAATTGCTTCATTGAATATTGTGGTCTGAGTCTCTCTGTAGTTATTTGTTTTTCTGTTTAATTGTTTCATAGAATACTGTGGTCTCTCTCTGTCTCTGCAGTTAGTTTCCCACCTGCCCTCCCTATTCTTGTTTTGGTATTAATCTTGGTGGCTTTGGAATTGCTGACCCCTCCTGTAAATTTTGTGTTTGAACACTCCTCCTGGGTCTATCACATTTGTTTACTCAACTGAGTACAGTAAGATCATATTTTGACTTCAGACACTCCTACCAGTCCCATCTGTTCAGCTCAATCCCAGCTCTATTCCAGTCTAGTGTCACAAGCTTGTTTCCTGCCTTTCCTGTAACTAGTCTAGTCCAGATACAGATTTTCTGTAACCAGGACTGTTTGTAAGCTTCTGAGCCCCCAAAGCCTTTCTGTGTTGGAAGGAAGCCATCTAGCTTATCAGTGGGAGTGGTAAGCACTAGGTAGCCTATCTACCACAAGAGTGGTTTCTGGTCCAGAAATTGTAGTTTATTGACCATTTGAGCAGTTTTTCCATCTCTTATAACTTTCTGGTTTAAAAGCATGCATTTGCGCTTGTTTCTCACCTTTCATGTAACTAGTCTAGTCCAGACACATATTTGCTGTATTCAGGACTATAAGCTTCTGAGCTCCCAAAGCCTTTCTGTGTTGAAGGGAAGCCTTCTAGCTTATCAGTGGGAGTGGTAAGCACTAGGTAGCCTATCTACCACAAGAGTGGTTTCTGGCTCAGAAATTGTAGTTTATTGGCCGTTTGATCAGTTATTCCATCTCTTTCAACTTTCTGGTTTAAAATCCTGTGTTTGCACTTGTCTCTCACCTTTCCTGCAACTAGTCTAGTCCAGATACAGATTTGCTGTTTCCATGACTGTTTGTAAGCTTCTGAGCCCCTCAAGCCTTTCTGTGTTGGAGGGAAGCCTTCTAGCTTATCAGTGGGAGTGGAAAGCACTAGGTAGCCTATCTACCACAAGAGTAGTTTCTGGCCCAGAAATTGTAGTTTATTGGCTGTTTGGCAGTTTTTCCATCTCTTTCAACTTTCTGGTTAAAAAGCCCGCATTTGCACTTGTTTCCCAACTTTCCTGTAACAAGTCTAGTCCAAATACAGATTTGCTGTATCCAGGACTGTTTGTAAACTTCTGAGCTCCCCCCAAGCCTTTCTGTGTTGAAGGGAAGTCTTCTAGCTTACCAGTGGGAGTGGTAAGCACTAGGTAGCCTATCTACCACAAGATCTAGGTACAGATTCTTAGTTTTAGCACTCAAATTTGCTTATTTGTGCTCAGCACTTGTTCAGAACTTGTTGTTAACACTAAATAAGCTACAAATTACTACAGCACTCTACCTTCCTGTTTACCTAGAGGAAAACAGTTTTTGTACTTTCATCACTTGCTTAGAGAAAAACAGCTCTTATACTCACTTTCTTCACTTGTCTAGAGGAAAGTAGTTTTTTATTCAGACATGTCCAAGGGTCAGCTCCCAGTGTTCTCTCCTGTCTATCTGATGAATCTGGGCATCTTGAGGCAATGTAGCAATTGCCTCATGTACATAGACAACCCTCTCCTCCTACCACCCAACACCACAACCTGTGAGAGATCCACTTATCTAGCCAAACTGGAGGTAATGCTCTCTCCAACCAAGACTGATCTTGACAGTCAAGAGGAAAAGGTAAACACTTGCACCACACCACATTCATCACATAGTCCCACTAAACCTACACCACCAAAATCCACACATAGAAACACAAAAACATTCACAGAGGCTCCCAATAATAATCTGCTCAAGGAAGAGAGACCTCCAAAGCAGAAACACAAGCAACCTCAACACCCCAACACAACCCAAATGACACATAGCCCACAGACTCAGTGTGCCAATACACCACAGCCCATAAGGCAAAACAACATACCCAACACACTAGTCATAGGTGACTCTATAGTCAGGCACACTGATGTCCCACTCACCAGGCTAAACAAAGCGAAGGTTAATGTCAGCTGCCTGTCAGGTGCCATGATCTGCCACATAACCCATGCACACAGGTCACTCCACAACTAGTACAAATATGACCCTGTCATTGTCCATGTTGGTGTGAATGACCTGAGACGTACCTCCTTGGGCTACATGAAAAGAAACATGGAAGAGCTCTCCAATCTTGTAGCCTAGGCAGGTATGACCCTAGCTCTGAGTAACATCGTGCCATCACCCAGAATGATACCACAGTACAAGGAGAAAATGATTGACTTCAACAATTGGCTAAGCTTCTGGTCTGGTGTCATTCTAAGGGGATCCAGTATCTGTCTGTCTGGGACGACATGGTCAACAGACCACGATGCTTTGCCAGAGATGGCCTGCACCTGTCGCACCTTGGATACTGGCAAAGGGTCTTGTTGCCGCTATAGTGCCTTTTTTTGGCATGGTTCAAATGACAAATTCACCACTGCAACAGGAACAGGCAAGCAAAAACTGAGGGTAATGATACTCAATGCTAGAAGTCTAAATCTCAAAATGCACTCACTCGAGGTACTCCTTAAAATGGAGAACATCGATATCTGTGCAGTGACTGAGAACTGGTTCAAGGCTCTAGAGAGCACCCCTGTATTACCAACCTATAGCTTATACCACACTTTTTGGCCATCTAACCAGGACCAGAACACCAAAGGCAGAAGTGTGTCCGTATTCATTAAGGATATTCACACCTCCAGGCTAGCTGAGCAGCATAATGCATCCGAGGTTATCCAAGTGAAACTAACTCTGGGCAAAACTGCAATTCAAATTGTAGCTTGCTACAGATCCCCCACCATGCCCCAGGATTCCCACTCCTCTTTTCTTGATATACTCGAAAATATTAGGGTTCAACCAAACACCCTAATAATTGGCAATTTCAACTACCCCACCATTAACTGTGAAAACTGCTCATGTACCAACTCCTTCACTCAACGCTTTCTGGAATTCATAAACTCCAATACCCTGGATCAACTTATCCACACCACCACCAGGGGCAACGATATCCTAGACCTAGTTATTACCAACATGAGTGACCAGTGTTCCACACCTGAAGTCAACTCCTCATTGCTCAGATCCAACCATAAGCTAATCTCCCTAGATATCCACATCCTGCCCCCACCCACCATTAAGAAAGCCATGGAAAAAATTTCTCCATAGCCAACTTCATGCTTTTTAAGACAGAAGTGGTGAACTTCATGGCACCCATGCAGATGGACAATACCGTTATGACTGCTAAAGACTACACAAATGCACTCTATAAGCACTTACACAAGTGCATGGATCGTGCTATCCCAAACAGAACCAAGACGCTATCCTCCAAAAAAAGGAAGCCAATCTGGTGGTCCCCTGCCATAAACAAACAGAAGGAAGAAACTATTGCAAAAGAGACTAAAATCCCATGAGTGGAGGAGCTCCCTGGTCAGCCTCAGTAAGAAGGTGAGATCCCTCATAAGATCCTACAAAGCTAGCTATGAAAGCCTGATGAGTCTGGTCTGCAAGGCCATGGAATGTATCATCATCGAACTCATAAACAAAGACATCGGTAACCTCCAAACGCTGGACCCCACCCAGTTCAGGTTTGTGAAAGGCAAGTCATGCCTTCTGAACCCGATCGACTTTTTTGAGGCAGTCACCAATGCCTTAGACGAGGATAAGGTGGTTCACACAGCCTATCTTGACCTCATCAAGGCTTTCGACACCATCCCCCATTCTGGAATTATAGCTAAACTCACTAAACTAGGTATAAATCGCTACATCACAAGATGGGTTGCCAGCTGGCTCACTGACAGAACCCCGCACTGTAAAAGTTGCAGACTCCAAATCTGACTTCAAACCAGTGACAAGTGGCGTACCACAGGGTTCAGTCCTGGGACCTTTCCTGTTTGGTATCTACTTCTCTGAAGTACATGCTAACACAGAAGGCCTTTGGCTAATGAAGTTCACAGATGACTGCAAACTAGGAGCCATAGTCGAGTCCCCAAATGATGTGGACATCCTATAGAAGGGCCTCATTGAGACGGGGTCTATATAAGAACATGGAAGTATTAAAACTTCGAATATCCTGATATCTAACACTATTCAGCGAATGCTAATAATAGCGAAGCTGCAGAACAGCGAATTCTTTCCTCAAGAAAGAATTTGGTTGGCTGTTCATGTGGCTTAGCTATTCTTAGCACTGTTGTGAAAACTTATGGGTTGGGTTCAGGTAAGTGTGCGATTGTTTGTATGTTAGGGTTAGGGGTGGGTTAAGTGAGTTAGGGTTAGGGCACAGGTTAGGCCTGTGTGCGATAGTAACAGACTTTAGGGTTGGGGTGGTTTACGTTAGTTAGGGTTAGGGCACTGGTTAGGTGAGTGTGCGATAGTGACGGACTTTAGGGTTAGGGTTTGGGTTAAGATAAGTGGGTAGATAGTAGTGTATGTTTAGTTCAGTGTAGCGCTAGATGTAGGAATTTAAGTGTATGTGTGAGGTTGCTGTTTGTTTGATGTGCTTGTGTTATGTGTATGTGTTTCAGAGTAGTAAATTTTTTCCATGGGAAAAAATTTGCTGTTCTGACTGTTCAATATTTTCATGTTTAGATGTTTTGGGGCCAATGAAATAGCATTCTCTATTTTCATCTTTTGATAATGTGATATAAACACACTGAGACAGATGCCTGGTGTCAGAGGCATGGCCTCAAGCTCAATGCCAAAAAGTGCATTGTCATCCCCTATGGTAAAAACTCTGTACCCATGAACTACCACATAAACGGCAGTCTACTTAATGCCGAATATGTGATAAGAAACCTTGGGACCCAGGTGGACAGTAGTCTCTCCTTTGATAATCACATCATCACAGTAGTCAGGGAATCCTTCTATGTGCACACCTCATCACAAAAGGGTTCTCATCCTGGAAAAAAGAGGTCATTGTTCCCCTCTACTTGGCATTCATTAGACCCATTATAGAGTACAAAGCCCCTTTTGGAATGTACCTCACAAGACATCTGCAGCAACTGGAAAGGCCACAAAAGTACCTCACAGAGAGGATTACTGGCCTCAAACAGATGCCCTACACTGACCATCTCAAAAAATTCCAGATTTACTCTGTAGCATGTCGCCTACTCCGAGGAGATCTCTGCCTAACATATAAAGCTATGTTAAACCCAGAGCTGTTGGACATGCTACACCTAAAGAAATCACAATTCCTCTGAGCTACACTTTCTAGGGACCTAAAGCTTGTCACCACAATAAACAAGACATGCTGGAGAGATAGTTTCCTGTCCCAGAGACTTCCTATACTCTGGAACAAGCTATCCATCTATGTCAAGCAAAGTTCCTCATTAGCACTCTTCAAGAAAATTCTTGATGAGTGGATGGGAAATAGGAAATACACCACAGGGATCACTTCTGTGGCTCAACAGAGGCACAGGAAATTAACTTTTTTGGGTGGCGTAAGTCAGGGAACCTTGTTGGCTAGGCTTACTTAGGCCCTTTGGCCGATAGCTTAGTACCTACCTATGAACCTATGTACCTATGCAATACCAAAATTAACATCTAACTAGTTTCTACATTACATTAACCACATGAATAAAAGTTAACATTAAATTATAATTACATATATTCATAAGTCATATCCATGTGTAAATGAAACATAAGTACATTACTGTCATATATATTGTACTACAAAATATTCCATTAAAACTGTAGATAACAATGGAATATGTGCATTTATCTGTGGTATACATCTTACATATGTCAGCCCACTGAGTTTAACTTTCATATTTTACAAGAAAACATTTGTCTGTAATTGACACACCTAAAGAGCCATTAAATAAATTTGAGTAGGTAGGAGAGCAGACAATGACTTTGCATGTAGTACTTACACTACAGCAAAAATGTGGTATAAGGGTTACAGATCCACACTTCTTATACTTGCATTGTGTTTACAAGACTCACATATATTTCATTCATAATGACCTGCATTGTTCTTACATTCATTAAACTAACGAAAGAAGTTATGGATTATAAAACTTGCTGTAAAATTTTAACTTTATAAGTAACTATTATTCAGCATTCACACATACATCATCATTAACAGAAGTATACTGTATGATGTTTCTAGAAGCTTTGCATAGATCTGAGAAATTCATAGTCATCTGCATCCTAAGTGCTAGTCATTAATGCACCATGGCATTAATAAATGTTTTAAAATCTATTATGCATAAGTTAACAAAACAACTACAGATCTTTAATATAAGATGTGCAATATTAAGTGAATTACTGCCACAAATTTATCCAAAATAAGCTACACTGAGATTTGAGCCCACACATAGGCAAACAATATTCACCTTGCCAAATTGCTTAAACAGTTGCACTAATACACATCGTATTTCTTTAAATATTTTAAAAGTAAATATTATAGAATAACATTATTAATAATATTTATGAAGTCTGTTTTTATGTACAGGTATACAGTCCTGCATAATGTTTTCACTGGCTCGGTATCCTTGCAGATAACTTCCGAATACATCAACATGCAAATGTAACCTTTAAAAATTAAAACATATTATTCTTCCAGTAAATTAACATTAGTATTATAGACATTCATGGAATCCATTTGAAACACAATGTAGCACCTTAACATGTATGCTTGCTACATACATAGATATAATTGATTTGTTAAGGCGTAGAGTATATAACATATTGTTGGGATCAAGTGGCCAGCATCAGATCTCTGTGAACCTCCAGCAAAGACCATTGTAGTGGTGGTGGAACTGCATGCCAGCCCAGTAGACCCAAATTCATCTGTGGTGTTCCTTCACTGTCTGCTTCCATATATTGATCATTAAAAGATCCTGGGGCATTTTCATATTCTCTATGCATGTCCAGCATAGACAGCAAACATCTGAATTGTCTCCTCTTTAGTCCAGTTTGGTGCCCAAACTCACTAAACCCTCCTTTCAGTCGACATCCTTAGTATGGTTATAGAAGCCTTTATTCAAATAATTCACAAAATGCTAAATGTAGTCCCACTCAGTTCACAGATAGAATATGTATCGATATTACATTTTAACATTGGCTCATATAGGATAGTAGCAGACTATTGTAGGACATCAGCCATGTGTTACAGATATGCTCTTTTACTGATATACATCCAGCTACTGGTCAAAGCACCAAGATTTGAGAACTTACTCAGGCATTCACAAACAGAATTCCAAAGCACTGAATGCTAATGTACCTCATTAATTATATATGGTGCAAATTGTACTTAAAAGCTGTATGCTAACCTCACTCTGGGATTTAGCTGACTGATGATAAGTTGTCACCTGCTTGCATTGCTGTAGTGAAATATAGTGTTATTATCACTTACCTGTGTTCAAAATATGTTGTGTTAACTAACTGAAAAACATTTTAATGCACATGTTATGTATATTTCTCTGCACTGCAATCTGGAGCATGTGGCTGATGCCCTTCAGGAGTATGCCAACATCCTATATGAGCCAACTTTAAAATCTAATATTGATATATATTCTACCTGTGAACTGAGTGGGTCTACAGCCTTTAAGTTCCATTTGCACCATATATAATTATTGAAGTACATTAGCATTCAGTCTTCCATAAAGGATGAGGATAACCTTCAACAGTATGCATGCACATGGGCACATGTCCATCACTATTAATGAGGTTGTCCCCATATGCAGTTGTATGAGTAGTATGAAATCAGCGTTACACACTACAGATACAGATCGAATCCACATATATCCATTACACACTACAGATACAGATCGAATCCACATATATCCATTATACACTACAGATACAGATGGAATCCACATATATCCATTACATACTACAGATACAGATGGAATCCACATATATCCATTATACACTACAGATACAGATGGAATCCACATATATCCATTACATACTACAGATACAGATGGAATCCACATATATCCATTATACACTACAGATACAGATGGAATCCACATATATCCAATACACACTACAGATGGAATCCATATATATCCATTACACACTACAGATACAGATGGAATACACATATATCCATTATACAATACAGATACAGATGGAATTCACATATATCCATTACACACTACAGATACAGATGGAATTCACATATATCCATTATACACTACAGATACAGATGGAATCCACATATATCCATTATACACTACAGATACAGATGGAATCCACATATATCCATTACACACTACAGATACAGATGGAATTCACATATATCCATTATACACTACAGATACAGATGGAATCCACATATATCCATTATACACTACAGATACAGATGGAATCCACATGTATATCCATTATACAGTACAGATACAGATGGAATCCACGTATATCCATTATACACTACAGATACAGATGGAATCCACATATATCCATTATACACTACAGATACAGATGGAATTCACATATATCCATTATACACTACAGATACTGATGGAATCCACATATATCCAATATACATTACAGATACAGATGGAATCCACATATATCCATTATACACTACAGATACAGGTGGAATCCACATATATCTATTATACACTATAGATACAGATGGAATCCACATATATCTATTATACACTACAGATACAGATGGAATCCACATATATCCATTATACACTACAGATACAGATGGAATCCACATATATCCATAGTTATTGCATATTAAACTGTAACATCTGATGTAGATTTGCAGAGAAAGATGATTTACGGGATTGTGTGCAAGTTGTATATTCAAGGACTCATTTACCATAGCCGGCCTTAGGCATAGGCCAACTAGGTGGCTGCCTAGGATGCCGCTCTAGCAGAAGTGCGTTTCCTGTATTTATTTGTTTATTTTTTGTAGTAAAGAAATGGTTTCTTTAAAATGTGTTGAATGACTACAGGAAAAAACTGAAGAGTATTACAAACTGTGAGAAAAAGGAAGGAAAAAGGTAATCTGGATGGTGTGGGTAGACCAGGACTGGGGCAACAGATGGTTAGTGGGGGGCACAATAGAGCCCTTTTGCCTAGGGCACCAGTTGACCAAAGACCCGCTATGTCATTTGCAGACACTCTTTGATGCTTAATCATGTAGTGATAGTTGTGATTACAATCAATGAGATATAGCCAACATCATGATGACTTAACATTTACATTGTTTATTATTGTTATATGTAAACATTACTACATTACTGGTCATGTTCATAAGTTAGCGTTTTACTGTCTTGTTTCTGCAACTTTTTCAATAGTTGTGTTGTTAACATAGCATGGAGGTCATATCTGTGATCCTGTTTGTCACTAACTGAGATAATATCTAAGATGCATGCCACACGCCTGAGGTATGATAAGTAGGTGTGTTTGGATTTGCATGTAACTGTGGCAACACCATTGTTATACTACTGAAGTTGTGGGATAGTGGTTATGTGTTTGGTCCTTACTTGTCAAAATATCCACTGAAATGGAATTAAATCACACCTGTGCATATCTGATATACTGTATATAACCATATGGAATGGATGCATAACTGATATGAATGCTGACAATTTTAGGTCATATGGGTGAGCTACTCATGCATTTTGTAATATTTGTTCTACTTATCTTTACATGATGGTACTACAGGTGACAAGGATTGTTTTGTATAGCTGTAAATGAGAGACTAGGCATTCTTTTGACATATGCTTTGAATATTGTTATGTCAATATGTTAACTCCAGTATAAAATCTAACACACGCATATCATACTGTTGTAAAGACATCCAGCTGTAATAGGAGGGGAAATTTTTCACCTCGCAAAAACAAAATAATTGTAGTGGCTCTGCACCAGCATGGCTGGGCTGAAACCTGCTTGGATGGATGACTAATACTATGTGGAGAAATCAAGTGTGGATGTATGGATGCTATACATATTATGAATGCCATGGGTGGGCTTGCTGGTGATGTTGCTCTGACATGATCTTTCATGCAGCTCCAATGCTATGAGAGGGTGAGGAATGACACTGGAGGTAGGCTACCATTGCCTCCCATGGATAAAATAATGATGTCCCTAGCTTCCCTTCATAACACCTGCCAGGATCATCAGATAACTGTGAGAGGTATTGAGACAGATGCTCCAGGGTGTGTAAGTATGTTTGAAATTCATAACACTTCAGCTTACACCAACTGTCATTGAAGGACATTCATTCACAGTTCTTATCATTATGCTATATTTTTGTTACAGCAGAAGAACTAGCTTGTGGCCATGAAATCATACCTGATGTGGATGCATAGTGTAAGATTTACAGCTTCATATCTATGAAGTGCATACAAAGCAGTGTCAACAATATGTGTAGTGTTTTGTGTATCAATTACATATCCTCATCAACAGTGGAACAGTGGCACTACATGTCACATGAGTGTCTCCATATTCTGTTAATGTTATTCATAGCTGTTGTGTGGCACTGCTTCCTGCTATCATTGAGGAGAATACTCACATGTTGATATTTGCATGCCATTTTAACCTACAGATACATTTTTCAGACATGGGCAGTGAATCATCAGGCACAGACAGAACTGGCAAGGTTATATATTGTTGCAGTTATGCAGCACTGTTAAGTGTATCTGTGATCTAGGATATTAATGATGGCTTTTTGCCTACAGAGGATTGTCATGTAAATGTTTCCATAGTCTTTCAATGTGGTGCACAGCTGTTATGTGCCTCTGCCTCCTGTTATAATTGAAGAGTATAACCACATGTCATTTGTATGCCATTTTTTAATACAGGCACTGCTTTACATCAGCTGATATGTTCCCCAACCTGGGAAGACATACCTGATAAGGCAGTCTATATGGTGATGGAGTCAGAAGAGGCCATGTCAGGCAGGCTTTAGTAGTTATATTGACACTATCTGACATTTGATTGATATGTACATGACAGGGCATATACCTGGCTTATAAAATCCCTGCACCACCTACAGACACAATAACCTGGTAAGTCCATATCATCATAGGCATTGTAATTATATAATGTTCCAATATTTCATTCCTATGACACATCATTTGACTTCTGTGAATGTATGTGACACATGCCACCTGTCTCTTTTTGCAACACCTCCAATACCTGTCTCCTTCTCTACTATTCCTGAGGTGGAATGTGATGTACCTCACTGTGATAGTACAGCCAATGACAATGGGCCACTGCTTGGGTTCATTGTCTGTCCTGAAAGGGTACAGAAATATGACTCATGGTATGGCCGAAGACAGGGGGGATAATGAGGCCAGCCATTCTGATGATGTGGGGACATCAGATGATGGGCAGGAATGATGAACGTGACCTGCTGTCCCAAGCAGAGTTTAGTAAGGATGGTGAATCTTCCACAGGAAGTATTAATACTGTCTGTCGGTCTACACTTGGGAGTATAGCTAATGTGCATGGACACATGTCAGTGGGCTTCCTCTTACTATTACAGGCACATGAACGTTCACAGAGATTTTTTATTTATTTTACATTAGTTTACCAGGAAATTCTGACAGGGACAGAGCCCATTTTCAGTGGAAGCCCTGGGGGAAACACTCCAGATGCATGTCTTTGGCAGGTGGGACGATACCAGAGCACATGGAGAAAACCCATGAGAATGGAGGGAGGACATGCCTACTCCAGATAGAAGGCACCCCAACCAAGAATCAAATTCGAGAACCTCTTGCTGTGAGGTGACAACTGCAGCACCATTGCGCTGCCTGACACATGTCTCATAACAGAGATGTTATGCCTCTTACTTGCACACACTTGCTTGCGACAGCAATCATGTAACAGCTGTTTGTGTTATGTGTCATGGAAAGGTCAAGACAACATTGTCTGCACAGTGTGCCAGTGTGCCAGTGTGGTATCTTTTGCATGCTCTGTTGAAAGCTTTGCTCTGGTGCTAGTACAGTGCCATAGTACAAACTTGGTGTTATGTGACTTAACTGTACTGAGCAGATTACCAATAGTGGGGAGAGGCAGACCCCTCTCATTAGACCCACACAGGACCACAGGCATCAATATCTGTGCCATATGCATGCAAATCTGCTATTGGTCATTCAACAGTGAGGACAGCAGTCACAGCCAGACAGACAAACAGATACATTGCAGTACTGCTCCTATGCAAACCTTTGTCCCAAAATGCTAGTGTCACTATTGTCAGCTCCTTGGTACAGCACCATGGCTTGAATTTTTCACAGTGGTGTGAGCAATCAGTGTAGGTGCCATAGACTGCATTAAAGTAATGGTTGATCCAAGGTGTGCCCTGTTGTGTCATTCTAATCTTGTGTCCGTGGTGACCACTGTGCTGACCACTGACTAATCAAAATGTAGGTGGTTTCTCAAATGTCTGATGACACAGTTTTTTTTTTCTGTTGAGTTATCTTACCTAGATGATTAGCTTCAAGTTTTGACATGTAGTACATATTTTTATCAGCATGTTAGTTCACATATTGCCAAATGTAATGCTCTGTGTAGCAGTCTCGATGTTTCCATGTTTGCATCCCTTGCTAGGTGACATATAGTGAATATGTTCATGATTAACAGCTATTTATCTTACTCATCCAACACTGATTACTACATTACATAGTTCTGTGTTGCCTGTTATTCCTGCATGCACAGGTATGCTTCTGTATGCATATCTGTGTTACTTATGACATTTTAATATGCTACTGATCATGCCTCACTGGCAACACTTAATACTTATGACTTCTGTGAGCTGGTTTCCCTTTTTTATCCCGATTCTGATATGTACTTCCGATGTGTGCCTTCCCATTTAGACTTAATTTTACACACACACACACACACACATATATATATATATATATATATGTATATATATATATATATATATATATATATATATATATATATATATATATATGTATATATATATATATATATATATATATATATATATATATATATACATGTATAAATATGTATATACATATATATATATATATATATATATCTATATAACTCTCTATATATATATATATATATAAATATATAAAGATATATATGGGTCTACCTGATGACATCGAAAGTCCACAGTGCTGACAACGAGAACACCGACACCGGAAGATCGACAACGGAGATAACTGACAGTTGAAAATCCCGATGCTGAGAACACTGACATGTTAAGGTAAGTGTGTGATAGTGATGGACTGTAGGGTTAGGGTCAGATTAAGTGAGTTAGGGTTAGGGCGTGGGTCAGGTGAGTGTGCGATAGTGACAGACTGTATGGTTAGGGGTGGGTTAAGTGAGTTAGGGTTAGGGTGCGGGTTAGGTGAGTGTGCGATAGTGGCGGACCTTAGGGTTAGGGTTTGGGTTAAGGTTAGTGCATGGATAGTTGTGCATGTAAGGTTTAGTGTAGGTTTGTAAGGTTTTTGGTATGCTTGTGTTGTGTGTGTGCTTTTTGGACAGGGGATTTGTTTTGTTTGTTGATTGTCAGGATTGTGGTTTGTCGGGCATGTGAATTTTCGTGTTTTTGAACTTTCGGTTTTGTGTTGTTGGTGATTTCGTTGTCGGTGTTTTAGCATGTTGGTATTATCAGATAGACCCATTGATATATATATATATATATATATATATATATATATATATATATATATATATGTATATATATATATATATCTATATATATATGTATATAAATATATATATATATATATATATATATATATATATATATATATATATATATATATATATATATATCTATGTTGCTGTAGACCAAACACTGCTGCTTGTTCCATAGTTGGTGTGTACTCACTGTCATTGATGCTCTGTGTGACTGAACACAGTCTTATCTTTAACTGACTTATGTTGAAACAATAACCTCTACATCAAACTTTTCCTTATATGTGATATTCGGTGTCAGGCATGTAACTTTTTTGTGGTATTTGTCTTTTTGGCCAGTCCTTGAGATGTTTGCCATTGCTTATGCTGCTATAAGCTGCTTAGTGTGTTGTACCACACTGTTATATATCACAATGCTACGTGTGATGCATCACTGTTAGTGTATGTCCCCTGCATTTAGGTTATGTTTGTGCTGATACATCTCCATTACACTCTATAAGCCTAGGTTTATTGTGGTCCCAGATATTTTACAACTGTCTTTCTATGCTAGTTATCTATATGATGATATCCTACCTGTGCAATGAAACCTTCTGCTGTGCACACCTCCTGCATGTCATACATATGTCAGTATGGTCTTCTTTGGTGATGTACCTTCCAGAGACACTTCCTATGGTGATGTTTCCCATACATCCAGATGTGCTCCTTGCTGAGTTGTTTTTATATAGTCAGGTAACTCATATACTTCTGTTGTGTATGATTTTCAGTCTGGATTAACTAGTCTTTTATTTTCAATAGTCATGGCCTGTGCTCCTATTGTGAGGCAACACTGTGTGAACTTGAATGTTTAATCTGTGTACATTTGTATGTGTGGCTTGTCATGACTCAAAGGTGTGTGGCAGATACTGCAGTGCTGCCTGAGCTATTTATTCTCACCCCTGTGTCCTCCTGATCATCCTTTTACAGCTCTGATAACTCAACATCAGACATCTTGGGTTCTTGGAGTAGGTCATCAACATCTGCATCTGGTAGGCCACCATGTTTTGATGTTATCATGTTGTGCAGCATAGCACACAGAGTGACCATGTGATACATCTTTTCTGGTGTGCATTGGAATGCACCTCAGATGTGTCCAGACATCTGAATTTTGCTTTCAGCATGCCAAACACACAACTGATGGTGTTTCTTGTAGTAGTGCATGCTTTGTTGTATGCATCCTCAGCAGGGGTTGAGAGTCTGTATAGTATCATAAGCCAAGCCTCCAGTAACCTGATTCTAAGGGGATGAAAAGGAATATTTGTTTATCTTATTTCCTTTGCAATATCCGGCAACTGCTAACTGTATAACTGTGGACATGCACTTACTTAGTAGGAGCCATTCTGGTATTTCTCCATGTTTCCAAGTAGACCTCAGGGGACTTTCCCTCCAGATTGTTTCATTATGCACAGTACTAGTATGTTTTGGCATGAAATTAGTAATCAGGCTGTCTGCAGAGCACACCACCAGACAATTGAGTGATAGCCACCTATTTTTGTTGATGTACCATTCTGCATCAGGTTGTTTTGATTGGGCCATAGGTGCAGTCTATTCCACTGAGGACATGGGGAAAGTTGGAAATGGCATAGAACTGTTGCCTTGACAGTTCTGCACTCTGTGGCTCTTGTTGGCAGGTGGATATATTCATCCACCTTGGTGCACATTTCTGCCAGGAACTGTATGAGAATGCAACTGGAAGCTGTCTGGAACATGTCTACAGCATCTCCTATATGCTGCTGAAGTATTCTAGATGCCAGTATACCCAGACTGGGGCAGTCTTTTGCTTCTACAGGTACTGAGTTACCCCGCAGACTGTGAACATATATACGGAGTGCACACGTCCTGCATACAGCTCTGCACCAGCTGTCTGTATCTTCTGTATCAATCCATTATTTCCATTTCAGAGAGCTTAACTAACTGTTATGTGGCTCAGAGCTTGACTGGTTGCCTTCTGGGATGCATTTCCAGATTGTTCGTTGTTATAGCTTGTAGTACCCCAGCCTACTCTACTGCATTAAAATTTTGGTTGCATTTTTTTAAGCTATGTTTGTGGAATTCACAGTAATACTTAAACATTTGTGGAATATAATAGCATAGGGCCACCACTGAGTGCTTTCAGAAAGCTGTCAGTGAAATACTCTGTTGCATTTAAATTGCATTGGGTGCACCCATTGTGTTTTGGAATGGAGCTGACAATATCATGCCTCTCAACTGTCCAGATTTTCACAGAATGTCCAGGTTTTTGACTCATATTTTTTGTTCTGTTTTCCACAAAATTGTGGTTTTCTGGAATATCATTGACAAATCATTTAGAAATGCAGTCAGAAAATAATGTCACACATCTGAATTTCAGACATCATATCCTTCAAAAACTTCATGATAATGCAACGTCTATTATTCATTCAACTTTCTAAGTTTGTAAGAGCAATATTTAAAAAGTGTCCTTATTTTTGGCCTTTTGTTCGTCCATTATTTGTGGCTTTGTCCAGACTTCTTGCACTAAGAGGTTGAGTGGTAAGACTGGCATGAACAGTGTCTGCAAATTATCCTACGTTGAATAGATCATTACTTGGTCTTGTTTTATTATCTGTTATGGAATCACATCCACTGCCAATGCACTGGCATCCTCCTTCGGTGTGCTGCATTGTCCACAGCTTTCTTTTGGAATTACATAGCAGTATGAAGTCATGCAAAACCAGGAATGCATTATTGCATTATTACTACAACTACAATGAGTAATGGTTGGCTGGATCTGAAATGACGTGTTTTTTAAAAATATTCTGGTTAGAAGCAGGGGTGTGACTTGGTGTTACATAAATGTAAAAAAAGGATGTTCGTGTCATCTGTTACCATCAGCAATAATACTGCTTCTTCTCAGTTTTCCGTTCAAAGGACTGTAGAAAGAGTTTACTGTTGTGTTATATCTAAACTAAAGAATTTTGAATGCAAATTGATTTTTTTCTGTGTAGGAGAGCCATACTATTACGAAAAAGTACTGGGGCTGCAAGAAATAAATATATAACATATGCAAGTGGCATGAGGTCTCAGTTCCAGTTCAAGATGGTGGGCAATTAAAAATTATAATGCCTCACATCACCATTCATTTGATATTGCAGAAGTGGAGGTATTAGCTGATGTTAGAGTGTTGCTGATATGATGAAATGTTCAATTTTAAAGGATATTTTGAAAAATCATCTCCAGTATAAAGCAAAGAAACGTCTAGAAAGGCATTCATAAGTCTACCAGATACACATTATTAGGGCAGGCAATTTGAAAATGTATAAACGTCCCTTATGCATGCGCGTCAGCTATGCTATTTTCATCGTGAGAACTGCTATTGCTTTCCTTTGTCAATCACTATGTGAACTCTAATATTTTTGACAGAGGACTGTTCATTTTTACAACTGTACAAAGCTTACAGGATTTGCCCTTTATAGTAATCCAACACGGTGGCAGAACATTCCTTACTAAAGGGAAAGAAATGTGTCAGCATTAGTCTGTCCATATCATTTTGATTAGTGGCTTTGATGTTAGAACTCCCTCCTAGAATACCGTATGATATCTAAGTATACTTTAAACAACTTTTAGGCAATGTCCTTGAAATATTTTTTGTATATGACTTGTCTCTGTCTAATAACTGCATACTGACTGTGAACTGTCAACAATGAAGAGTGTTAGGAGATATTTCTTTTTCCCTGGACTACCCCTAAAAGATATCTATTTCACTGTTCACAAAATCCATGGAGGGATATTCATAAATAAGGTGTTATACCACATTTCATATTTGATACAGATTTTTAGATGAATGTAGAATATTTATTTATTTGGAATGTGTGTGTTTATATGAGGTTGTGTATGCATTTTTTTCTTTAAAGTTGTTTCATGTGTTTGCCTTGTCACAAAGAAACTTTTTTTGTTTGGTAGAAGAAGACAGCTTCATACGCAGCCTTGGCATTTTGCATGCCTTACATCAGTGTTTCTACCTATGTTTTGTCACATCTCAGAATTTGTTTTGAAAGGTCTAAGAAAGACACAAAATATGCTGAGATTTGGCACAAAGGGATTGAATACTTATTAGGCAGGTGGGTGGTTGACTTGCATTCTGTCTGTAACCTTCCATCTTCTAAATAGAAGCATGTTGATTAATATAAGGAAAAGTATAGAAAAAAGAGGTCCCTTTCTATATGATGATCAGTTTTAGGTATAGAAGAGTGCATTTATATTGTACTGGACAATAAGAAACATTCTGCTATTGATTTTGTAAATGCAATTGCATACAGTATAAAATTATAAATTTAAGTAATAGAATTTCATATAGACACTCACACACACACACACACACACACACACACACACACACACACACACACACACACACACACACACACACACACACACACATACACACACACACACACACACACACACACACACACACACACACACACACACACACACACACACACACCGGTATATGTGTTATAAAAGTATCTTTAGTAGAAATCACTAGAATGGTGCTATATCTAATTGTATACCTTTCTCTTGCCAGCTACATATCTGACATTTCCTATGCTTCTCTCCAGAACATATCCATTTCATAAATTAAGCATACTAAGTAATTGTACTGATAGTAAAATGCATCAATATCAGTTATGTGATCATACCTTTCAACCTCTTAGCACAAGAAATCTGGACAAAGCTTAAAGTAATGGGGGATAAAGGCCCCAAAATAGGTACAGATTTTAAATATTGCTCTTATAAATATAGAAAGTTGTCAAGATGCATTTTCAGAAGTTCTGATGTCTGAAACTCAAATGTGTATTACTACTTAGTGATGTCAATCAGATAATATGCTTTCCCCTCACTTCATGTAGAACTGATGATGTGAGTATAGTACATGTATCTATTTTACTAGAGCATCACATACATACCTCTCAACTATCCAGACTTTTGCAGAATATCCATATTTCTGCCTCATATTTGTGGTCTTTTCCTTATAAAATCTGTGGTTTTCTGCCAAATCTCTGAGGATTGACATCAGTGTTTTCTGAAACATGTTTATTAACTTCACACATGTTCAAAAATTGTATGGATATATAAGCAATATCTGTTTTTGTTTACAAAATTGTTTGTGAGTACTTAATTAATGGAGAATTTTTGTTTATCTGTATTCCTTAAAATCAAGGATAAATTCTCTTTTACTTCACTTAGTTAAAAGTAAGAAGTCTTCTACACTGGTGATTAATACAATTATTATTTTTATTTGCTATAATATGTGGGGGCAATCTAAAATTTCAGGAATGCAAGATTCATTATATTATATGAATTCTCTCTAATTTTATTCTAGAAAAGGTTTATACATTTTATTGTACATAATGTTATAAAATAATGAATTCTCGCATTTGCTATGACAGATGGGGCTGCAGTTCTATAAACAATATTGTATGAGCTAATATTCTGTGTGGCTACATTAAAGGCTGGAATTTTACTAGTATAGTGTGTAGGTAATATGTAAAAAAAAAGTTATTCTCTGATGTATATTGCATGTGTTATGCAAGTTGGAACCTTGTTAAGTAATAATGAAAAAGCTAAACAAAACATAGATGGACATTTGGGGTCCCTATTAGTTCAGTGAAAATTCAGTTTGGTGAACAGCATTTTTGGTTCACTTAAATTGAATATGCCATTCATCAAACTTTTCATACTGAGATCATGGTACAGTGAAGATCGGGAAATTTTCCCTTTATTCACTGCAGTGCGATGTTGGAGTTGGTATATCTAATTAGAAGGGGGGGTGCACCCCCCCCATAAGTCGGATTCAGTGAACAGCATTTCCAATGAAATGTCATTCATAGAAGTGACTTTTTGCTGAATTAATATAGAATCGGACATTTGTAAATTAAGTTGTTAAGCATCAAAAACACTTGGAGCTTTCTACTTTCACATTCATCAGCAGGTTCTTCAGTTCTTCCTCGCATTCAGCTTTCCTGGTGGTATCATCTGCTTATCTGAGTTTATCAATATTTTTTCTTGGTAATTTTGATTCCAGCATCTGACTCACCTTTTCCAGCATTTCACGTATGCTCTGCTTATAAATTAAAGAAGTAGTGTGACTCTATTTATCAATTTATATAGTGTGAGCTGATTGGGAATGAGGCTAAAAATACAGTGAACCTACAGACTGATAAAACTTTACCCCTTTCACCCCCCCTTCTGTCCCTCAAGATATACCTGAAACTGGCATACCTTCAGCTACCACACAAGACCAAGTCCTAAAATTGTGATCTAAATCTAAAAATACTGCATCAGTGCATCCTGACAATATCCCTGGATGCATCTTAAGTAACATGAAGCATGATTTAGCCACATCCCTAACAACACTGTTCAATCTTAGCCTCTTATAGGTTTTGTACTGAATGAATGGAGAACAGCTATAGTCATTCCCCTTCATAAAGAAGGCCTTCCTCAGACCCAGGGAATTACAAACCCATACATCTGACAAACCTCAGAGGCATGGCCATGGAAAGACTTATCATGGAACTAATTAATCAGGACACAGGGGACTTCCAAACACTGGACACATCTCAGTTTGCAGAGTACAGGTCATGCTTACTCAGACTGGTGGATTTTTTGAAAAGGTTGCCAGAGTAATAGATGAAAGCAACATGGTACACACCACATACCTTGACATGGCCAAAGCTTTTGACATCATCCCCCACTCAGTCATAGAAGAAAAGCTAAATAAACTGGGAATATACCCGTGTGTCACTTGCTGGATTGTCAACCGGATAAGAGATAGGAAGCAGGAAATCAAAATAAGCAAAGTTACCTTCAGAAAGAGATCAGTCACCAGTAAAGTACTCAAGGGTTCTGTGCTGGGACCCCTCCTGTTTGGCATTTATTTTTCTGAAGTAAAAGCCAATACCAAAGGGCTCTGGCTGACTAAGTTTGCAGATGACTGCAAGCTAGGAGCAGTCATCAAATCCCTAAATTACTTAGACATGCTGCAGGAAGTTTTTTCCCAAAGAAATAATTGTTTCCAATATTACTATCTGAAACTAAATGCCAAAAATGCATTATCATAGCCTTTGACAAGTCATCTATCTCAGGGAACTACCACATTAACAATATGCCCCTTGATATAGTCGGTTAGTATTTTGGAACTTATATGGACAGAAACTCCTTCTATTGCACAGCTTACAAACAAAATGATTATGTAAAGACTGAGGGATGCAATTGACACCCTTTAGTCATCCCTCGTTAGGCCAATTATTAAATATAATACCCCCATTGGTGTATATCTGTCCAAACACATGCAACAACTGGAATGACCACAGATGTACCTTACTAAAAGGATACTAGGCCTAAACAACATGTCCACCATGGGTCAACTCAAAGCCCTTTTACTAAACTTTTTATCCCACAGACTGCTATGAGGTGACTTGTGTCTAGGATTCAAGGTATCCTCTGACTCAGTAGTCCGTCTATGGATCTAAAGCACTTCTGCAACATCAACAGACTGGTTTGAAGGGACAGGTCTATCTTGCAGAAAATACCGCTGCTCTGGATCAGACTCCCCAGCCACATAAAACAAAGTTCATCTTTTTCTATATTCAAGCCCAATGTGGATCTATGGATGGGAAACAGAAAATTTACCCCAGGCCTGCCCCAGTACTACAAATGGATAGAGGCAGCTTCTAAAGACTTTACACTGCGCATGGGCCTCCTCAAATTGTCTATGGTATGATCCCTGTTATTCTTATTAGAGGTAATATACAATTATTGAACATGTAATGGGTAAGGCCGATCTCTAACCAAATAGCATAATTCATGTACAAAAGGAGAAATTGGCTAGTCATAAAATGGACCACAAGGGCAGCTAGTCTAGTGTTTACCTAAGAATCTATATAAAAAAATTTTTTTTTTCAACCAGTTCTTTTGCAAACAGGGACACTTTTTTAAACAAACAGACCAGTAAGGGTGTTCATTTCAACTAGCACATAAAACTGCATAAGACTGGTTAACTTGACTTCATGTAGGTGAAATATATCATCATATGACCCTAATTAACAAGTACTATATAAGCAACCACATTTTTGTTTGAAATTACATTTGTAATAAATACCATCATAAAGTTCAGGCCTAGTGTCAGTATAAAACAATGTTTGCTAATAATATTATTTAAAGCAGGGACTTTTAATATCAGTAGTACTGGAAATAAGAAATGTTGAGAACAAATTGGCATGTTTAATAATACTAAAGCCTTTAGAAAAGCCTAATACACATATCCTCATCTTCCATAGTATACATTCTTTATTTTTTCCTGAGGATATTCATTAGGAATATAAGTTTAAGATTCATTTTCAAGGAGTCTTTACCAATTAATACACAGGTATATAAAAAATCAAGTTTGTTTGTTCCAACTAACTGTCCAATTGTAAATGCTTTCTCTGAAATTTGTGAACTTGAAATCAGAGAGTGCTATGCTGCTATGGACAAAAAGAAATATTATAATTTATCTAAGTGGGAGAAAGATGCCCTTGTTAAACTTGAGAGCAATGTAGACATTGTTATTAAACAAGCAGATAAGGGTGGGGCCATAGTAATCATGGACAAGGAAACATATGATACAAGCGTGTTTCATTTTCTTAATATTGGTAACACTTTTTCTTTGATAAATATTGTAGATGTTTCAAAACTTATAAGTGCCATCAACTTAGAAATATACGAAATGCAATTAAATGAGGATATTGATATTGATTTATTCAATTATTTTAATGTCCATTGTCCAAAATTACCTGTAATCTATGGGCTCCCAAAGGTACAAAAGATATATGTCACCCCCCGGTGAGACCAATTGTATCTGGGAGAGGGAGGATAACTGACCCAATCTCATTTTATTTACAATCCGTCTTTAGTAAACATCGTTATCTGATAAGGAGCTACATAAAAGATACACAAGATTTTTTTCAACTGTCTCTCTAGTTGGCACAATACATGTAATAAACATGATTATTTGTTCATGACTATGGCTATAAAATCACTTTGTACAGTGATTCCTGTTACTATAGGCATAGCGTCCCTGCATAGTTTCCTTTGTAGAGAAGTAAAAATGGGTGGAAGAGAGATAGAAACCCTCTATGGATTCCTTGAGTTAGTATTAAAGAATGTCTTTTTGTTCTCTGAGCAAATATACCATCAGAAAATGGGTGTCACAATGGGGACACCCATTGCAAACACCTATGCTAACATCGTAGTTGCAGAATGGAAGAATATGTATGTATATAATTGCCCTGTGCTCTATAAGGGCAAAATACTATTTATGAAATGTTTTGTTGACAACATTTTTTTTAATATGGGATGGGAACAGCATTGATTTGCAGGCATTTATAGATTACTTAAATTCAACAACTGATTATCTGAGATATAGTGCTGAATATTCTAATGAAGATATCACATATCTAGATATCAAATTAAAAAAGAGAGGTAGCACTATCAACACTATGGTATATAAAAAAGAGATACAAGCCAATAGGTATGTGCATAAGAATAGCATGCATGCAACTCACATGTTCAGGAGTATAGTAAAATGTCAATTGATTAGAACTACCTGTCTTAACACAAATGATGTACAATGCATGGACCATATGCAGGAAATATTACAGGAATTTAATAGGCAGAGTTATAATGAGGAAATGTTGCAACAGACACAAACTGAGGTCTTAGGTATGAGACAGAATAAAGCTAAACCTTACTTTATGAATAGTAATAGGATAAATACCTTGACTAATAGAACAGCTGCTAGTGGTGTTAGATATATTACCACCATATATCTCAACCTGGAAACATCAAAAATCTGGACAAGGCCCATGAAAAATAAGTACAAATATGTGCGCTGATTAACATCTAATTTGCATACATAATTGCATAACCTCACCCACTCCAACGGAATTGTGGGGTACCAACATTCAAATGCAAACTTATGAACAGACAACCAAAATATGGCAACAGAGTCCCCCTGCAGCCATTCCAATGTCTCATTACCTGACTATTTTGCCCCATTTACCATAAACACTAATGTGTGCATACTGCTTTATGTCTACAATGATTATTTGGATTTTATTTTTACATTTTACAGCACAACAATGCACAAACACTAATAGCCATCTGGTTAACAAAGCAATACTGTCTCACAATTTAAATAGACTTGACATTAACATTGTGCTGCCCTTGAAACTCACATTCATTGAAACCCACATCACATCCCAAGAAAATGCATCTGGCCAGTGGTGGATAAAGATTACCTTTGGGCTGTTTTCAAATCACTGGCCCCTTGCACACAAAACAAGAAACATTAATGTGTTCTTTTCTTTGATACACCTTCCTGACTTTATTAAATTATATTCCTTGTATAATACAGCACATGTATTAGACAGAGTGCATTTTAAATTTATTGTTTGAACATTTTTCCAGTAGGCTGTACTGTAGGCAATGAAACAAAATGCATGAACCTATAATGACACAACTGCCCGATTCAGAAAATTTCCATCATAAAAGTCTACTTGCACACCCACAGTATAAATAGAATGACAGTAGTGTAAGCCATGGGCATCTTGCACAGCCTCTCGCACTTATTTTTAATTTCATTTTTTTTGGGGGGGGCAAAAGGTCAAAAAACAGGAACACATTTTAAACATTGCTTGTATAGTTTTGTAAAGTTGCTAGAATAAAATGGGGGAATACAAATTCAGTTTTCACTTTTCACCATAGCTCTCAACTCTTAACACAAAAATCCTGGACAAAGCTTACAAGTGGTGGTGGCTAGGGACTTACAGGGACACATTTTAAACATTGCTTGTATAATTTTGCAAAGTTGCTAGAATAAAATGTTGTGTTACCACCATGCATTTCACAAACAAGTCTTGAACCCAGGACCCTATGCATTACAGTAAGAGCAACATATCACTATGCCAAATCAGCATCTTTCTGAAAAATAGGAAGACTGAAACTTAATGGCAATCATTTAGTGAATTCATTTCTCACTTCTCACCACAGATCTCAACCTCTTAGCACAAAATACCTGGACAAACAAAGTCAATAATGGGGGAATACAAATTCAGTTCTCACTTTTCACCATAGCTCTCAACCTCTTAGCACAAAAAAAACCTGGACAAACAAACCCATTAATGGGGAAATACAAATTCAGTTCTTACTTCTCACCATAGCTCTCAACTCTTAGTTGAAAACTGTGGCTTATCCAATGAACTTGAAATGGTCTTGCAGACTTCTCTGAATAATAAATTTATCTTCATTATTTGTTCAATAATAAAAAATAAAAATGACCACCAGTGAAAAAAAAAACAAATAAAACCAAACACTGGAGCAGCAGAAGAAGACACCAACCTGGAATTAGCATAAAAAACTTTTTACTTAACGCTTCTTCAGAAATACAATTACAGACATTTTTTTACACAGACTTATATACTTACACTCTCAAGTCCCTCCCACTAATCAAATTACATTAGATTACTTAATTGCAATCAACTTCTCAGATAAAAATCTTAAATAAAAATCTTAAAGTGTGTAGCAACAGACCATAACACAATGAATACATTTAACCACAAAAATAAAAACAAATGTGTATATGTTAAACCATAAAATAGGAATATACATCAACATTCTATCTACTATCTGATAAAAACATTTAATATTAATAGATTCATTGAGGCCTGGAAAACTATCAGCACCCAGTCCAAGCTGCAATAATGATTCTTATCTTAACTCTGTTGTTTATATTGCCACCTCTTAAATCAATGTCAACTTGTTCCAACACACTGAAAGTAAATTTTTTATAAGAACTACAAATTACAGAGAGTTTGAACAAAGCATTTTTATCATCTTTAGTTCTGATGGCATAGCAATGTGTATTTTGATTAGTGGGAGGGATATGAGAGTGTAAGTATATAAGTCTGTGTAAAAATGTCTGTAATTGTATTTTTGAAGAAGTAATTCTGACAAAAGCATTAAGTAAATAGTATTTTATGCTAATTCCTGGTTGGTGTCTTCCTCTGCTGCTCCAGTCTTTTGGTTTTATTTGTTTTTTCCACTGGTGGTCATTTTTGTTTGTGGTTTTGGTATGCTCAAGCTCCAGAGGACGACCTGCTAAACATGTCCTTACATCTCGTTGATGAAAGCCAGCAAGGTGAGCTGGCAGGTCTGTTTGCAGAGCTTCAAAGCTTACAGGCTTCTTTGGCTACACTGATGAAAAAGATCAACAGAAATGGCATTTTGTCCACACAGCAAGGGCTTATTTCATCATCAAGCAGCTAGTAATAAAGGTACTGTTTTGTCTAATATGGACGAAGGATGTCCTGCCAACAGTAAATTTATGCTTTATAAATATGTCAAAGCTGCCATAGTTTCAGAAGGTGATCCCTTCACTTCACTTAGTGAAGAAGTGACTGAGACAAATGATAATGGTGACATATCTGATAAATTGTTTCATTTGGAAAAGGGGCTTAAAAGATATAGAACCCTAGTCATTGAAAACAAGTACTTTGAGTGTTGCATAGCTTTACAAATAGTTCTGAAAGGATTAATGTTCTTTATGGCTCCGAATGGAGTTCTTAAGGAAGATCCATTTTTTAAAGAGCTTGTTTCCTTTTTCAATCTGGCAGGACTTGATTTCTTAAAGCTACTGATTATGCGTAATAAAGATACACTAGCTGCTTTAAAAGCAGAGCTAGAAGTCCTGGACAATGAATGCAAACAATTTCTTAATTTTGACAATAATGCCATTCCATATGTACAAATGTTGGAATCTGTTGACAAGTATGAACGTTTAGTTGTTGAAAGAAAAATTAAAAGGATTAACAGAGACTTACAGCTTATGAAGAGAGTAATGCATTCTCTATTAATGATAAATCTGTAAAGAAATTACAATATAAACCCTCTTTTAGTACTACTAATAAAAGTTCTTATAGTTCTACCTTAAAAACTGGGCACTCCATCTTAAAATCTGCTGCTACAGCCACTAGAACTGTTTCGCTTACATCTGATGAGGTACGTCATTCACAGGACAATGGCAACGGTTCTAACAATTCCACTATGCCAAAGAACACCATGAATGTAAATACATCTTCGGCAGTTGCTTCTGGGTCTAACAAATACAAAGATACTTAAAAAAATGGCAATGGAACAACAACGACAACACGAATGAAGCAGGGACGTGGATGGAGCCAGTTTCGGAAATAGTTATGGACAATTTTGCAGGTTTTAAACCTATTTCTAATGCACACTGTGACTTAAAAGTTTATAATCTTTCACATTTTGTTCTTAATGATGTTCATTTAAGGGTACTTAAACTAGGACTCAGCTACATTCCTAGTAATAGAGCTGATTTAGCAAATACTTTGCTTAATTTAAAGTTATATGCAGAAAATTAAACTTGACATACATTTTTAAAGATGTAAGTGCATCTTACATAACCACCCTTAGAAAACCATCCACTTATAATCCTTCTTTACATAGCACATTAAAAGTGTTTGAAGCTTTTTGTAGTAAAGACATTAGAGCAATGTTAAACAGTAAGCCTGACAAAGTATACTTTAATTTAAGTAGTGAAGAAAAGAAAGTTTTATATGAACTACAACACACTGATAGTGTCAGGTTTATGAAAGCCAACATAGCAGGTGGTGTAGTAGTGGTGTCTACAGTTGATTATATTAAGGCAATGAAACAACTTTTAAATAATAAAAATGAGTACATGGAAATGAATGGAGACTTCATAGATAGAAGTTATGCATTTGTTAAATATGCTCTGTATGACAATTTAATGAGTAATGAAATCACAGCTGACATTTATGATTTTTTGGTTAATGATAGTCCTAGGTTGAGTATACTATTTGGTATATCCAAAATTCATAAGAATGCATCTTATCCACCTTTTAGGCCCATTGTCTCTTCATCAGGAAGCATTACTGAGGATCTGTCATTGTATTTGGCCACATTTTTAAAACCTCTAGTTCAGAAACTTCCTTCCTTCATTAAGGACTCTTGGTCCTTTTTGGAACAAATCAGATTGTTTCATAAACAATTTTTAGATTCTAGTTGTCATAGTACAGAAGAATTTTTTTTATATTAACTGCTGATGTTTCTTTATACACTTGTATTCCACAAATAAAAGGGTCAGAATTTGTGTCTAATTGTCTTACTAAATATACTAGCTGGTGTAGTTTGAAAATAAAAACATGCTGCTCCTTATTAGAATTGTTATTAGATAATATTTTTTTTCATTTTTAACTAAGGAAGTTATAAACAGTTAAGAGGGGTAGCAATGGGGCCATCGCTGGCCCCAGCTTTTGTTGGTCTGGTAATGGGTTGGTGGGAGAAAGATATTTTACCCACCATGGGTCTCTTTACTGATTTACTATTCTATTGTTGATATATAGATGATTTGTTTTTTATTATAAAGGGCCCTTTAGCTAACCACATCACATTTTTGACACAATTAAATGCTAATTGTAATTTTTTAAATTTTTCTTTAAGTGGTTTTGGTAATAAAATAAACTACCTGGATGTAAGTTTAGAATGGGATCCTATCAGTAAATGCTTTGCAAGTAGCATTTATAGGAAAGCTACTTATGTGAATAATTATCTGCATTATGGTAGTAAATATGCCTACGTATATTAAGAAGAACGTACCTAAAGGTCAATACATTAGAGCATCTCGTATGAGAACTGATGATAAGGCATTTCATGAAGAAGTTGACTTTATTACTGAATTGTTTGTGGTTAGAATTTTCCCCTTATCCTTACTTTGTGACATCAGCATATTGCAAACAGAAGGAATATCAAATTTTCCCCAACATTATTAAAAGGGTTGCAAGTTAAGAATGTTAACTATCAGTCTATACCTAGTACTAGTGTAGGTCTTACTGCTTTACCATCTGTGCCTAGATGTATTATCAATATGTCTGTTGATAGTAATAAAATTAAGGCAGTAGTTACAGACAACTGGAAGATTACTTCTGGCAATAACAAATTATTTACTATTTTGGGTAATAAACCCAGTTTTGTGTTAAAGAAATCAAACACTATTAAAAACTTGTCAGAAAAGAATGAAAATTTGAAATCTATGCCCGTATCAAATAAACCTAGGAGGATGTTTAAATGCTTCTGTTGCAGTGCCTGTAGATACATTCATGAGGGACCTTTCATATATTTACCCATTTAGATAGAATTATTAGTGTACAAGGAAGATTCAACTGTAATTCCATCAATTTTGTGTATGTTGCTTTATGTTCAGGCTGTACTGCTTTTTATATAGGTATGACTACCAGGATTCTTAATACACATATAAAAGAACCATCAGAACTAAAGATAATAAAAATGCTTTGTTCACTCTGTAATTTTTAGTTCTTATAAAAAATTTACTTTCAGTGTGTTGGAACAAGTTGACATTGATTTAAGAGGTGGCAATATAAAAAACAAAGCAGAGAGAAAAGAATCATTATGCAGCTTAGACTGGGTGCTGATAGTTTTCCAGGCCTCAATGAATCTATTAATATTAAATGTTTTTTTATCAGATAGTAGATAGAATGTTGATGAATATTCCTATTTTATGGTTTAATATATACACTTTTTTTTTTTTTGTGTGTTTAATGTGTTCATTGCATTATGGTTTCTTGCTACACACTTTAAGATTTTTATTTAAGATTTTTATCTGAGAAGTTGATGTCGATTAAGTAATCTAATGTAATTTGATTAGTGGGAGGGACATGAGAGTGTAAGTATATAAGTCTGTGTAAAAATGCCTGTAATTGTATTTCTGAAGAAGTCATTCTCACAAACTTGTTAAGTAAAGAGTTTTTTACACTAATTCCTGGTTGGTGTATTCCTCTGCTGCTCCAGTGTTTGGTTTTATTTGTTAAATAATGTATGTGCAAGCAAAACAAATACATTTACAGATATACACATATTTATTTCCTTGTGTTTGTTGTAAAATATCAGCATTTAACAATTTCGCAGGAAGCCTGTACTGCACAGATTTATTGGTATGCATGTATCTACCTGCCTCAAAATTATGCAGACCAAGCTGCAGAAAAACAGGTGAGAAGTCAGTATGGCTTCTGAACGGGTCTCTAGCCAGAAGTCTATTTTCAGTATAACAGAAACTAAATTCCATGGTTTCTACCATCTTTACCAAATTAAAAATGCTTACAGTGCAGATGTGTTGCTTTAGAATAGCCAAATATTTACAAATATCATCTCTGTCTTTGTTGTTGCGTCATCATTGACTTTCACCTGTCCAAACTAAGTAGGAAATCAGAAATTGCTATAAAATTAGTATATTCCTTGGTGAAGAACTAAGAATGACTGGTGGTTAAGGAAATTGGGTTTGTGTGATTACTTTACTACCCGTAGCTACAGTGTCTATCAGTAAAACCTCTACAGTACAGTAAAAGAGCACACATGCATGCACACACACACACACACACACACACACACACACACACACACATACACACACACACACACACACACACACACACACACACACACACACACACACACACACACACACACACACACACACACACACGCACACACACACACACACACACACACACACACACACACACACACACACACACACACACACACACACACTTCTCTGAATGTTTCCTTACTTACTGCTCCAGTGTTGCTTCAATTCTTTTCCTTACTTGGAGTCTTTATAGTGCTATAACAGCAACCATTCCCATGCTTGACATTGCCGTTAGTTTCCTTACTAGTGCTGTGAAAGCAACTGTTTGTTGCCATTCCCACTTGCATTTGAGCAGCCAGACCAGCCGGAAATGTGTGAGCTCCTTGAGCTCAATTCCAACAGGTTGGTAGCCATGGCAGAGCTGATGTCATCTCGCATGTGATGACATCAGCTCTAACAGTGCAAAAAATTAAAAAAAAATTAAAAAACAAAAGAAAAAAATCGGAAATGAAGGGGTGCCACTTGGGAATCGTGGCACCCCTTTATTTGAAGCCCAAACCTCGGTTGGGAGGTATGATTACCACCTATAATAGGAAATCCAATGATGTAAAAAATATCATTGAGAAAAATTGGGGGTATTCTTATGACAATGCCAAAAATCAAACATATTTTAGATGATAAACCATATTTTGCATATAGAAACTGTTCTAGCCTGAACGCCCAAATATGTTATAAAGATAAGAAACATGATAAAGTAGAGCAAATAAGTTACAGGGTAAGTACTTTTAATTGCTGACATAAATAGAAGTAATACATTTACAAACCCTGTCACAGGAAAGGATTTTATTTTAAAAAAATGCCACATATAATACTTTAAATGTTTATTTGGCTAACTGCATGTCATGCTTTGCATGTTATATAGGTAAATGTAACAGTAAATTCAAAGACAGAATTATTGAACATAAATCAGAGATTAGAAGAAGAATTAGTACAAATGTGTTAGCTAAACATATAAAAGAGGAAGGACATGAGCATAAGTTTTTATTTAGGGACATAGATATTGTGGTTAAGAACAGAAAGGGTGGTGACTTAAACAATGTTCTTGATTTATGTGAATATAGATGAATAACTGTACTGGATGCAGATAAAAAACTTGGCCTGAATACAGCAATAAGTATTACACCAGTACTTAAACAGAAACAACAGATGTTGAAATAATTTGATATGCTTTTATACATATTTTTATATCTATCTGCATGCTGTATTTTATATGCTTTGAATAATGTGTATAGTTTTAAACTATGACTTTAAACTATAATTGATGATTTAGTTAGTAATTCATTCTGAGTGGGCTGTGTCTTGTATGAATTGCATCGAGTTTTATCAGAATGTTTTTTACACACTGAAGAAAGGTATCACCCAAAAGCTCTGTGGATATAAAATAAACCTGTGTTTTGTTAGCTCAAGGTGTCCACTGTTTGGAAGTCTGTGGCTGGTTATTTGGATTTGTTGTGTATTCCAGCAATTTACCTCCATGTTGGTTCTATTAGCTTTGTTTCAGTTGTCAGCTCTACCAGGCCTGTAGGCCTCCCATACATCCAGTTGCATTTATTTGTCTGTGTACTGTTTTTTTGTCTGCATCAGAGTCCCAAGTAAACTGTGATTTGGGCCAGTATATATAGGAGTAATGTGTGACTGGCAATCAGTAGATGTTTGTAAAAACAGTTGTACTCCACAGGTCAGTTGGCTTACTGGTGCATTACTCTGACTGTAGTTCAAATGGGTCTGGGTTGAAAATTTGTCACTGATGTTTTTTCCCTAAGATTACATCCCCTTAGTGCATGATATATTTACAAATGCATCAGTAAATCCCCAGAGCTGATTTGGTGTACTGTTGTGTTGTTGTGACTCTGGTTCAGAAAGTCCTGTATTCAAAACTTGGCAGCTTTTTCTTCTTCCCCTAATGTTACATGTCTGTAATGCATGATATGTTCACAAGAGCATTAGTAATTCTCACAGCTGATTTGGTGCTGTAGTGCATTGCTCTGACTCTAGTGCACAGGGTCCTGGGTTTGAAACTTAGCAGTGATTATTTTTTTCCCTAATGCTAAATGACTGTAATGCATGATATATTTACAAAAGCATTACTAATTCCCACAGTTGATTTGGCATAGTGGTGTGTTACTCTGACTCTAGTGCACAGGGTCCTGGTTTCAAGAATTGGCAGTGATAATTTTTTTCCTTAATGTTAAATTACTGTAATGCATGATATATTTACAAAAGCATTAGTAATTTCCACAGCTGATTTTGTGTAGTGTTATGTTGCTCTGACTCTAGTACACAAAGGCCTGGGTTCAAAACGTGAATGTTCTGGTTATCTTGTTGCTGGGCAGAACAGTGGCTGAATGAGATAGACTGATTAAAGCAGTTTTGTGTGATGCTTAGTGGTGCCAAGAGATGCTTAGCTTTCCTTAGCTTTGCTTAGCGGTGCTCACTCCCGCTTAAACCCACACTAATTCCAAAAAAAGAAAAGAAAAAAGGGGTGATGGGAAAGTGGTGAAATGGGGGCAAGTGGTGGGAAAAACATTATGAAAGGCAGCTAGGGATGTGCAAGATGGGTGTAGGAAAGGACCATAGCTCTCCATTTCTTGTGCAGCAACATCTGTGAATGATGTGGACAATTTGGAATTTACAGCCTCACACCCTGCAGGGAGGGTTGTGGGTGCCATACATTTGTTGGGTAATTCAAGGGAAAATTGATTAAAATCAATGTACATGGGGTGAAATGGAGAGCTGTGTAATGGACAAGATTTTTTTTGTGGGGACAGATGCCCCCCCATTTTTTTAAGGTGAGAGTGGGATGTTGGGGAAGGGCTGTAGGTACATTTTAGGAGGTATGTTGGGTAGGAGAAGTTGCTTTTGTAGACAGACAAGACAGACACAACAGCATACAGGGGAAGTGTATGACACATGAGGGGGTAAACATCTTGGATGGGGAGGGAAATTGGGAATTGGAGGGCCACATTCTCCCAGGTAGAAACAGTGGGACTGAGGTCCTTACCCACAGGCAGTCACCACTGCACCTTCACGGCTCCAGAGGTGGTTGTGCTGGGGGCTGGATGATGGGGCCAGCCTGCCCTTCAAGGTGTGCCAGTCTGCCCTTGGTGTGTTGCAGGCATATATCCAAGTCCCACTGGATGACACTGTGCACCACACCTTTGAACTGGTGTCAAGTGACAGCGTCCTCTCCTTGCCCATGCCAGTGGGGGGACAGTCCCAGTCCCCTGACATGGTTACACCCGAGGGTGGTGCAGGACCAGTGGAGGAGGTAGTTCAAGGTTGGGTCCCAGATGTGCTGGGAGCTGGTGCTGCAGCCAGAAGAGGTGGGAGAGGTGGATCCGCTGGGATCTGCCTATCCAAACATGCTATGGTGTTAAGGTTTTTCAAGGTGTATTGGTTAGTCATGAACAAAACATTTCCACATTAGTTATAACAGCATGCATGGGTGTTCCAATTAACCCAGAACAATAGAATTGGGAAAATTGCATGGCAAACAGAATACATGCATAAATGGAATAGCAGTCACTATTGTAATAATATGTCAGTAACATTTATGGCAACAGGCCACCAACAATGGAATTTGAACAAGGTATGTTAGTATTGAACCATTTAAATATATGAACCAATAACAGAACACATGTCCCAACAGTAGGTTTTGAGAACAACATACCCATAGTATATGAATAATAATTATTGATGTAGATAAGGCATGGGGGGGAGAAAAACAGTCTATTACCAACTGTACAGGCTTATATTTTTCACAACAGCAATGCTCAATACTCTACAGGTCTACCCTCACTTTCATTTACCTGAGGCCTATAGCTACTGTAGCACATACATACCTGCGAATCTGTCAACCTGGAATGCTATGGAGCAAGCTGTGACAACTGTAGGTACATGAGTAGAGGGCACTTGTGCATGTCAAGGTTACATATATGACTAACAAGGTGTACCCTGCACTGATATTGTGTGAGTGTGCTAATGGCATACTTCTACTGCATTTATATCTGTGTGCAAGGTTATTGGCAACAGTGATCAGTAGCCATGACAGCATGACAGTTGAGATACATGTATCGAGAAAAGTGCATAGTATATATAGCTATCATGCTGTCATTTGTTGGCATTGGGCTGGGCACTGGAACATTTCTACACAGTTTATTAGCATATCCTTCATATAGCTAATACAAACATTTCCTTAACTGCGAGCCCTGTGTAGAAAATATCTGTTAACACTACCTGACATTTTCTACAAATACTCAGGATTACTTGTGTGTCACTTTGAACACATCTTCATACCAGTCCCTGGATCCAAACCGTGGTCTTTGTATGCAAAAATTAACAAGAGATATATGTATTTCTTATCACACTGAGCTAATGGGGCACTGCTGTCTGCTGCTTGACTGATTTGTTCCTACAACTCATATGGTCACACATTCTGATCTTGTAATATAAGTGGACTGTCACAGTGTCATGCGTGATAGATAGTTAGTGAACTGTGTATTAATGATTTGCATGCAGGTATATGCATTTAACCCATAGCGAATGTGATTATGTGTAATCTGTACAGAACATAGCAGGCTGCTGGGTTGCATACCTGACCCGTACACATTTGCATATAATATATTTGCAGTCTCCACCTATTACAGTCTCATACTTGCCTGCATCAGCATACTTACATTCAGAAATACATGCATCTGAAATGCAAAGGTTAACACAAGACACTGCTGCAGGGAACACAATATAATACATTACACATTACTATTCAAGGTTCAGATCTTAGTGCAGAACATGTATCACTTTTCATTAAATCTTGTTTTACAGCTCCACATCTACAGTTTGGCATGACAGCTGCCTAGTAGACAAACTGCAGTGACTTCATGCTGTCATAGCCATTTTTGCAGTGTAGCAAATGTACACTTGTATTTCTTCAACAACAGCAGAGATTAAAAAATCACAAAATCCAGCCAACAAAAAGACGCAGGAACACCAATAAACAATCTCGGAAGGTAAGTCCTTGCCTGGGTCCTTGCCTTGAAAATCACAACAATGAGGTAACCAAGTAAAAATATCCGAGGCAATTTATTCCACACTACTAAAAACAGAACAATCCAACCAACGGAACAAGAATAATGTTGAGCGCTTTCTCCCAGGTTCAATCCCAGGCTTCCTCAAAACAATTCACAATGAGCCACCGATAGGCTTAAATAGCAATTCAAACATCATGTGACCCACCCCCATTCACAAATTACTTAAAAACATATCACAAAAAACAAAAAAATGTGTGAAAAATATATTAATAAATCCAATTTATGGAATAAATTCATCTCAAAGAGACCTAGGACCACATAATCTTACTAACAGAGTATTAAACAATCAATATATAAATAAGTAAATAAACGGGGATGGTGCAATTTCTACATCATCCCAATAAAATGAAACAGCTTGCCCTACAATTAATAACAAAATAATTCCTTTCCATATTATCTAAAAAAGTATGTATAAAAACTAATAACATTCAAGTAAATATGTACAAAGAGAGTAGAATATACATAGATCTATAACCTAGCTGACCTCATTTTAAGCACATTACTAATATTAATCTGTTCATTCAATCCTGGAGCTTTCCCTGTATCCAATTTAAGTTGCCAAAGCAACTCACGATATTCTAGTTTTGTCTCACAACTCCCTCCCCTGGGGTCCACATCCACTTGTTCTAAAACAAAAAACTTAAGCTTCATATTAGAACACACAAGGGAGTGTTTAAAAAAGGCATTAGACTCTTGGTTTTTACGTCATA
Organism: Protopterus annectens; assembly: GCF_019279795.1. NCBI lineage: Eukaryota > Metazoa > Chordata > Ceratodontiformes > Protopteridae > Protopterus > Protopterus annectens. The sequence continues at coordinate 192,257,698 of NC_056736.1, read as the reverse complement.
AATGTGCTCATAAACCCTTCTGCCCAATTGCCTTTCGGTTTTTCCAATATAAAAACTATAACATATCATACACATCCCTAGATAAACCACTCTGTTAGACTTACAGTTAAAATATCTCTGGGCTTTAACATGAGACTTCCTAGAAGAAATATATAAAGAATCTGTGTCAAACATAAAAGAACACTGATGACAAGAACCATATTTAAAAGTACCACTCTTTTTATTGTTACTAATAATGTGTTCTTTGTTCACCCTTTCTAAATGTTCTTTCAAGTTAAGATCTCTCCTTCTAACAAACCTTGGGTGGGGGGGTATGTATTCTGATATTTCATCATTGCCCTCAAAACATGCCAAAATGTTTTAATAACTTCTTCTATCCTATAAGATGTTTTTGTAAACATATGAATAAATGTACCTGGACCAAAATCCGAATCAGTGGTAGTTGCAGTAATAATATCAATACCTTTCCCTATGAATGGGAAATAATTACTTTCCCTATTTCTAATAACCTCTTCGGCCTGCTGGTTAATAAGTTCTTCAGGGTAATTTCTTTCCAAAAACAAGCTTTTGATGTAATTTATTTCATTGATAAAATCCTTGAATTTGCTTGTCATCCTAGAAGCCCTTATAAACTTACCCTTTACAATCCCCTTTTTTTGATACATGGGATGACCACTATCAAAATGTAAATAATTATTAGAAAAGATCTTCTTTCGAAATATTCTAGACTGAAAACAATTGTTGGTAAAATCCTTATATAAAGTGATGTCCAAATAGTCTAATTTCTCATCCCCCACCTTAATAGTAAACCTCAAAAAATTAGTTGTCTGGTTAATATAAGTAAAGAAATTTTCCAACTCTTCCTTAGTTCCATTCCATAACAGACAGATATCATCTAAAAATCTGCTATAATGCACTATGTGATTAATCCAATCTGTCTCAAAAATAAAACATTTTTCCCAAAAATATAAAACACAATTAGCTTATAAGGGGGCACAAGATGACCCCATTGCCACCCCTTTCTTTTGATGATAATATTCGCCACTAAAATATAAAAAATTATTTTTGAGAACTGTTTCAGTAAATTCCAAGATAAGATTGATAGTTTTACTATCCAACCCCAATTCATTCACTAAAATATTGGAGAACCAATCTAACCCTTCCATGTGGGGGATACTGGGAAAAAGTTCTACCACATCTATAGTAACCATTAACAAATCATTTTCAAACATATTTTTATTAATCTTTTTTAAGAACTCCCAAGAATCCTTGCAGATGTGTTGAATAGAATTCATAAAGTTCTTAACAGTAACATCCACAAATATTGCTAGGGGTTCAGTAATGCCCCCTGCCCCGGCTACAATCGGTCTAAATTTAATATTTTCAGTACCTTTATGGGTCTTGGGAATACCAAAAATTGTGGGTATTCTAGGGTGTTCTACTATCAGGAAATGATAAAATTTCTCATTAAATACCCCCTGTAAAAGATGGTCATATAAATAATATTTTATTTTGGCATAAGCAATGTTAATTTCATTTCGAGAAACTAACTCATACTGGTCTGTATCTTGTAAAATATTGTACATATGGGTCTCATAATCATTGTTGTACATTAAAACAATGCCCCCACCTTTATCTGGTTTCATTACCCTGCATCTGTGTAATTTAAGGATGTCCAGGGATTCCGAATCATTCTTTGAAAAATGATTATCCATACTGACATTCTTATTCGTTCCAATGGACCTAATTTCTCTTTCCACTAGTTCCTCAAAAATTCTCAGGGATGGATGAATGGGGGGGTTGAAGGTACTCTTTTTTACTAAATCTATGTTCGGTTGTTTCTGCCCTTTAAATATTCAACTGTCTCAAAAACATTTTCAAATCAATAATGGTGTTGGCAGAAGTTCCGACACATAAAGGTACATAATGAAACCCTTTTGTGAAAAGTTCAAAGAAGTGCTCAGTAATCAAAAGCTCGGTAAAATTAAAGATAGTAAAATTACCTGCCTTACAAATAACTTGTTGTCTTGAAACCAAATCTGAATCAGCTAAAAGACCATTGTCACCCGTATCTCCATCGAGAATTGGGGACAAACAATTCAATGGTTCCAGGTCCTCCCTTGAAAACAGCACAGATTAAACACAACAGTTTATGGTAATAACTTTATTTATGGTGACATGACACAGTGATTTATTGCATTCTAATTTCTAAATTCAGTTGTACTGCATATCCTCTAGATGATGAATGTATGTCAGTTAATAATTTGACAGTAGCAAGCACATTATACTTTATTAACAGATTCATTCCTACACAGTATTACTATAGTATTCATCGATAGTAGCTTGTTTGCTGTCTTCAACTGTATTAGACAGAACCTGGCATTAGTTACTTATATCAATGTTGGTCTAACTACACATTTATTCAGTATACTCAGAACACACTATACCTAATGGCAGTAAATAATTACACATACACTTTTTTTATTTATTGGACTATATATATATATATATATATATATATATATATATATATATATATATATATATATATATATATTGAAATTATATCTGTACTCACCACACTGTCAGTGCAGCCTCGCCAGTCATCCAGTATGGGCCTCTATGTTATGAGCACTCTCCTTTACAGCTGTGGGGGAAAACACACCATTATGTATACTTGTCTATCAGATATTCATACTATAATTTGATAAATCACCAGTAGATATACTTACAAACTTCTGGGGCATACCAGTCCCGAGCATCTTGGATGTATTGGGCCAAGAGCACCCCCTTCCTCCATCTCAGGTCATCATAATGATGATGGACCTACTCACCAGTGTGCGGGATGCCAGTGGCATTGGTGAGCTCACATGCCAGACAGTCCCAAGCCTCAGACTTGTATTCTGAGACCTGGTACTGGCCCTGCAGCAGTCTGTCATCATAGTTCTTTATGAGGACCCCAGCCATATCCCTGGACTCCAACATGCCCCAGCAGTGCAACCGAAAGCCCACTCCTTCACCAGCACCTGCCATAGTCCCTACAGGGACCAAACTGTAACAGTTTTTGCCTGTATTTCCACCTGTGCAGTTTAAATAAGGCCATATTCTCACCCTTTGTCATCATTGGACCATTTTCAAACATGCTGAGGAAAGCTCAGCAGTGTGCAAACCCACTAAGCTGAGCTGAGCAGTGCTTAAAGTGGCAAATGCTGAGCAGTGCTTAGTAGTGTACAAATCTGCTTAGCTGAGATGAATACTGCTTAGAATGGGACTTTTTAGCAATGCTGAAGCTAGATAAACAGAGCAGAGCTGAACATTGCTAAGTATTGCTCAGACAGGTCCTGTTTAAGCATTGCTTAGCTTGGCTTAGCACTGCTTAATGTAATTGAGTGAAGAGCAAACAAAAGTTTTCATTTCAAGAAGAATAAGATTTGGATATTGATTACTCATTACTGATTCATTATTATTAAGTGTATATATTTTACTTTACGTGATGTCCCCCTATGTGCTCTCATTACATTACCTTGGGGTGTGACTGTACTGTAGTGGACACTTGTGTTTAAATGGAGGTTTTCACCTCATATCTCTAGTGACACTGTGATTCTGGACAAGCTACACTACCCTGGTTAACAAATATTAATTACAACATCAATAAATAAATAAATAAATAAATAAATAATATAAGAAGGCTTTTGCATGTAAAAGCTGAATGAACTGTCTTGGTATTTGAACCGTGCACCTACTGCACACAAAGCCGTGACTTTAACCACTCTGATAACTCAGTTGAGAAGATTTTAGCTATACATTTCTATAGAGCTTTTCATTATGTTTAAGCACTGCTGAATAAAGTGCAGTGCAAAACCATTCAGCTACGCTTAACTCATTCACTCTGGAGCAGCTCAGAAAAAGCTGCCTGCTTAATTCCACCATAGGAACAACAGTGCAGTCTGAGCTCATTTTCAGAAAATCCATTTGTAATGCCATACAGAAAACAAATGTTCATAACTCTTTAACTATAAGAGCTAGCCTAAAAATGTAAACACAAAAGTTATTCAGCAGACACTGACCTTTCCAACAGTGTAAATGTTGATAGTGCATATCAAAGTCATTATTAAATATCTGTCAAAGAATGTTGATATTGTGCATATTTTTTTCCTTTTTGGAAAAGCAAAGCATAATATCTTGGTCAATGTACCATGTAGACCCATACAATTTGTATTTAGTGTGTTAGTATGAGTGTCAGCTTTACAATGATACCTTAGCCATTACTGTGTGATGCTCCTTTACAGAAATAGTCACAGAAATATGATTAATATAATATTTCTCATAACTGATAAATAAACAAAGCATAATATCTAATCACCTGTAACAGACAGAGCCTACATATCAGTGTAGAAGTTGTGCATTTCAATGTCAGCTTCAAAATTATGCATCATTTATATCACCATGCTCCCTTGTAAAGATATGGGTCTAATAATGAGAAGTATTGGAAATGTATAATTTTCATAATCCTACAAGACTAAACAAACTGTGATATCTGCACAGACACAGTTGTTATAGCATGTTGTACACTAACATGCTCCCTTGAAAAGTTATTTACCAAAATATGAAAACAAAAATCATAATTTCCATAACCTAATTCCAAAACAAAAATTGATATCTTCACATGTGTACAACATCCATGCACAATTATTTTACCATGTTGGAACCAGCAATACTGTCTTCAAAATGAAATATTACTTAGCATATTCAGATTCTCCCTTGGAAAGTTATGTACCAAAATATGAAAAAAAAATAATTTCCATAAGCTAAGTCCAAAACAAACTTTGATATCTGTACATGTGAGCAACATACAAGGAAAGTTATTTTACCATGTTGGAACTATCAATACTGCCTTCAGAATGAGGTATTACTTAGCACATTCAGATGCTCCCTTGCAAAGTTATTTACCAAAATATGAAAAAAATCATAATCTCCATAACCTAAGTCCGAAACAAACTTTGATATCTGTACATGTGTACAATATACAGGTACAGTTCTTTTACCATGTTAGAGCCCTTCCTTCTACCACCTAATTTCCACCCATGACTGACAAAGTGTGGAAACATGCCCAACTACTGAGTATAAGCAGAAGTACAGTAATTGAGGCAGAAATGTCAAAGTTATCTGATGCATCCTTGTAAGAATTAGTCACAAAAGTAATCACATCTGACCATCACTCGGGTTACAATAAGACCCATCAGTTTTCCTCAATGCAGTATGTGCATATTGTTAACAGATAATACATTATTCTCAAAAGCTGGAGAAATAAACAAAAAATTATAATAACCATCACTGACACCTGAGCTATAGATAACCTATACTTGTTACATCGTATCTGTATTACAATCTTCAGCAGTCTGACCATGTATGCACAAGAACTTCCCTGGTACACAAATTATTTCCCGTACCAACATCTTCATTACTACATGTTACACGCATGTCCCTAAATAAAACATTCACCCAAATGACCCTTCAGGAAAATGTTGAGATATGCACAATCACCAAAATTATATACATATATATATATATATATATATATATATATATATATATATATATATATATATGTGTGTGTGTGTGTGTGTGTGTGTGTGTGTGTGTGAACAATGTATATATGTGCAAGTACATTATGTACATACATATATATCCATATACACACATGCACAAATTATATACATATTATATATATATATATATATATATATATATATATATATATATATATATATATATCGATCACCTTCAGTTGACCGAAACGCCAATTCGCCGACACGCGGAAGAGGAACGCGAACGGACCGACAACGCAGTTGACCGACATGCTGGAATCCAGACAGTTGGAAGACCGACAAGGGGAATGTGTAAGCGCGACTTGGTAAGTATGCGATAGTGAGGGATTTAGGATTAGGGAGCAGACAGGTAAGTGTGCAATGGTGAGGGATGTAGGGTTAGGGTGTGTGAAAGGTGAGTGTGTGGTAGTGTCGGAGTTAGGGTTTGGGTAATGTAAGTGTGTGTTAGTGATGGGTTTATGTTTTAGGGTGGGTTAAGTGAGTTAGGGTTAGGGTGCAGGTAGGGTAAGTGTGCGGTAGTGTCGGACCTTGGGGTTAGGGGTGGGTAAGTGAGTTAGGGTTAGGGTGCAGGTAGGGTAAGTGTGCGGTAGTGTCGGACCTTGGGGTTAGGGTTTGGGTTAGGGCTAGTGGATATGTCATGTAGTGTACTGTGTTGTTTACGTGTAGTGTGTCGGTGTAATGGTGTTCGTGTTTTGCGTTGTCGGTATTTTTTGTTGTCGGTCTTTTGGTGTCGGTGATTTGTGTTTCGGCGTTTTGGCGTTTCGGTAAATCGAAGGTGATCCATATATATATATATATATATATATATATATATATATATATATATATATATATGTGTGTGTGTGTGTGTGTGTGTGTGTGTATGTGTGTGTGTGTGTGTGTGTGTGTGTGTGTGTGTGTGTGTGTGTGTGTGTGTGTGTGTGCGTGTGTATATAAAAATCAGGTGTTTAGGAGGGTATGTAGTTGATGAATAATGAGGAGGTTGCTTGCAATGACTCCAACCAGAGAAAAAACACAACCTGGCTTGTACATTCATCAAAGTGATAAAGACTTCCACTTATGTGAATAACAGTGACAGCAGCTGAGACTTTTCCCAGAAAAGTGATAATGACTAACTGCTATATTGTAACTGCACATATTGGTAATGTGATAATGACCTTCCTTTCATTACTGCAATGGTATGCATGCTGAGACACAGGTGATAACTGCTGCACATAACCTGAGTAGGCAGTCATCATATTGCATTGTGCAGCTGTTATGTAACACAGACTCAGTATCATCAGTAAGGAGAAGATCTGAGTCATTCAGTCAAATAGTATAACACTTACATATTACTGAGCCCTTTCTCCCACCTAAATTCCACACATGACTGACAAAGCCAGGAGAAATGCACCAAAAATATAGTAGCTCCATGCTGTCAGTAGTCACGTACTGATAATCTTTATCTCACTCAGGCAACTACTGAGTAAAATAATAATAATAATAATAATAGCAATAAGACAAGCAGAAATGTCAAACTAGATAGCTTGTCTTCTGTTTTACCATGTAGACAGATATCATTATAAATATACACATTCTTGGTGTAGCCAACATACTGCTGAATGGGTACATGTAAAGAGAAAATTAAGGTAAGGACTGCCACTCCACTAATGAGCCCAGGATAGGCATGGGACTTTAGTGGCATGCAAGGTCATCTGATCTGTCCGATAGCTGTGCTGGCTACCCACTCAGACAGCTGATACCACTACAGTCTCACAATCTCTTTCAGTGTCAGCTGTCTTCCTTACCTATGCCTTTTCTCTTTACATGTGTCCATTCAGCAGCCTAAGGGATCAAGTTCTGTATTACTAAGCCCTCTCTATCATGACATATTCTATTGTACATGTTAGCACTCTCCTGAAACAGTTGTTCTTTCTCAACATCTTCACCAACTCCTTCACACAGCTATTTGCCAAACTGAGAAAAATAATCATTTTACACAACTCAATTCATAACAGAGTTTTACTTACCATAGTGGTCCTAGTGGTGAGGATTGCAGTGGGAGTGACAGATCCATTTAAGGTGGAGGTGGGATTACATCAAGGATCAGCTCTGAGTCCTTTCTTATTTGCAGTGGTGATGGACAGGTTGACAGATGAGATCAGACAGGAGGCCCCATGGACTATGATGTTTGCAGATGACATTGTGATCTGTAGTGAGAGTAGGAATCAGGTTGAGGAGACTCTGAAGAGGTGGAGATATGCTCTAGAGAGCAGAGGAATGAAAGTCAGCAGGGCTAAGAAAGAATATATGTGTGTAAATGAGAGGGAAGGTAGAGGAATGGTGAGGATGCAAGGAGTACAGTTGGTAAAGGTGGATGAGTTTAAGTACTTGGGATCAACAGTTCAGAGTAATGGGGCATGTGGAAGAGAGGTAAAGAAGAGAGTACAGGCAGGGTGAAATGGGTGGAGAAGAGTGTCAGGAGTGATTTGTGACAGACGGGTACCAGTAAGAGTGAAAAGGAAGGTCTACAAGAGGGTAGTGAGACCAGCTATGTTATATGGGTTGGAGACAGTGGCATTGACAAAAAGGCAGGAGTCAGAGCTGGATGTGGCAGAGTTAAAGATGTTAAGATTTGCACTCGGCGTGACTAGGATGGATAGGATTAGGAATCAGTATATTAGAGAGTCAGCTCATGTTGGACAGTTTGGAGACAAAGCAAGAGAGACGAGATTGCGTTGGTTTGGACATGTGCTGAGGAGGGATGATTGGTATATTGGGAAAAAGATGCTAAGGATGGAGCTGCCAGGTAAGAGGAAAAGAGGAAGGCCTAAGATAAGGTTTATGGACGTGGTGAGAGAGGACATGCAGGCGGTTGGTTTGACAGAGTAAGATGCAGAGGATAGGAAGAAATGGAAAGAGATGATCCACTTTGGCGACCCCTAATGGGAAAAGCCGAAAGATGATGATGATGATGAGTGGTCCTACTTGGTCATGGGTGTTTTGCATTCTTCTCACAGCTACATGTTACCAATCCTGCATAGCTCTCCTCATGCCATTGTAGAGATCAGTCAAGAACAATGAAATGCTCTCATCAGTAAGGTGAACACCATCCCTTCTGAACAGGTGAACATCTTCTGCGGTGATGCTGTCATGGCAGATTATAGATCCACTGACCCTGTGCATCAAGCTATGCATGAACCCATTCTGTAAATGTCTGGCCTTGTGCACTGCCTGTTGACTGTTTACTGTTATCTATATCTGGCGAGGAAATATGTCAGACCACACAAAATGACAATGTGGCCACCATGACTGCAGCTGTTCAAAAATTGCTCTGATTTCAAACTGTAGCCTTCCGAGTGGTTGACTGATTACATCATTCCGTCCAATGTGCAGCACAAGAATGTCGGGCTCAGGGCAGATGGAACACTTCTCTTCCAACATCTGCAATACTCCGTTCCAATGCATACCTCTTCTTGCAATCCAGTATACCTTCACACTCAATGTGGGCAAGCTCAAGTTATTCCGGTTTTCAGTTTCGGAGGCATGGCTGGCAGCCCAGTGAATGTAGGAATGGCCAGATACCCACACTCTCACTTGTCATTCTCCTGGTTGTGAAGCCATGTCAGTGTCAGAAGGTGGACAAACCTGCAGAGGAAAGACAATGCAAACAGATTACTACTGATGTTTGACAGATGTATTGGAAGACTACATATATATGTATATCATATGCATTACCTGGTTAGCCCATCCAAATCTTCCATCCTATCCACAGGGGTAGTATTCTTTGCTGCTTTCTCTTACATCACTAAATAAGCTAGTACAATTTTTTTTTTTTTGCTCTTTTACTATTATTCAGCCACACACACACACACACACACATACACACACACACACACACACACACACACACACACACACACACATATATATATATATATATATATATATATATATATATATATATATACATACACAAGGCTCCGGAGAGCACCCCTGCAATACCAGGCTACAACTGTTACCACACTTTTCAGTCACCAAACCAGTCATAATTCGTACACTCTAAAATGGCACACAAAAATAATACAATAATCAACTAGTGCCTACTTAGTTACAGTTTGGAGTGTTCTCATAACTATGAGCGGATTCTCATTACCATGCCAGTACTTTTTCTTTACACAAACATCACTGCATTCATCACAGAAGGTGTAATAAAAGTAAGACAAAATACAATAGTAGACTAATAAATGTTTCTCCTAGGCAAGCAATAATATACCAAGATAGAACTGTCTCCTTATCTAAATTTGAAACAGAGCTGCAGCTCCATGTCTCACAGAACAATAACATATTTTTTGTCCTAGCTTGTTCATAAATAATTCTCACAGAACCCAAGTAAATTATCATTACTGACAGCAGATCAAGGATAAGAAACAACTTTAAGTTGCTCAGTCTAAGTATTCTCCTTTCTTGAAGGGTCTGTGTTTGCAAAACCCACACCTTTGTACTGTTGACCTTCTCTTTAGTAAGCCAATATGGTCAGCAGCAGTCAGTGGTAACCTGAGGAGATGTAAAATGCACTTTGGTTCTTATGCTCCACAATATTTTAAAACATTAGAAACTCGTGAGTGATCTCACAAGTGTTTACATGGCATATCTGTTCATATTAAACAATTAAAAAATCTCTATAAATTTAGATTACACTCAGCCATTTTTACTCACACACACACACACACACACACACACACACACACACACACACACACACACACACACACACACACACACTACAGAACATACTGGCACAAAAATACACATACCATATAACATGCATGTTTGAAATTCTGGTTACACACATCAGATAATAGAATTAAAGCTTCTTACAGAATTAAAGCTGCAGAGATTATTATCAATCTTTGATACATAGGCAATACAACCCTGATGACTGAAAGTAAGGAAGACTTGAAGAGTCAACGGATTAAGACAAAGTGGAAAGCTCAAAAAAAACCTCTGTTCAACATCGACAAAATAAAATGTTATCTAGTTCTACAAATTCTTTACAAATAGATAAAGTAGAGACGAGACATTTTAAAATTTACCAGGACCAAAGATATCTGAAAATGGCGACTCCAGACATAAAAACACATATTTCTCTGAAGGGAAGCTAAGGTTAAGATTTTAAATCAAAGTTACCACATTGCTAAAGGTCAGTATAGTCAAAGCTATAGTTTTTCCCAGTAATAACAAACATATTATGTGAGAGTTGACCATTTAAGACTGTACAATGGAAAAATAGCTATGCTTTACAACTATACCATTGGAGACATTTCCATAACTTCAAGAAGATGAAGTCAGTCAATACCTAAAGGAAATAAATGAATACTGTTCACTAAAATTCTAGTACTATGACCACATAATTCACACACAGGATTTACTAGGGAAACACACAGATGGTAGGAAAACCTCATAATTTTGCCTCGAGTCTATCATCAATAAACAGCATTACTGAAGAAATAAATATGAATTTGCAAGAACTTAAAGAAGCACTTGTTGACAGTCAGGTCTGGTGTGGTGAAGTCCTTCATGTCACATTCATCTTTAGTTCAGACTTGTATTAAGGAAGAATAAACAGTTGTTATACTGATTAAGTAATGAAAACACCAGTGATACCAAAGTAAAAACCACCTAGACTTTATTATAATAAAACAAATAACTATTGGTTTTATTATAATAAAGTCTAGATGGTTTTACTTTGGTACCACCGGTGTTTTCATTATTTTACTAGTTTAATTACTGTCTGGACATTCAGTTCTGATGTTGATATTACTTGCTGATTTGTACTTTGATAAAATTACAGCTAGTGCACCTTCGCACTATGCACTGGTACTAATTTTGTCTGAAGTTTCTCTCTCAATGTCTGAGCAACCGTGGAGTTAGTATTCACAAGTCTGAGGGGTGTGTGGGTCTAGTCCCTCACATGGGGGTGCAAGCCTCCTCAAATAAACACTGCTACTATTATTTTATGTGCAAAGGTTTTTGGTGTTTTATGCTGGTAACCCACCAAAGTTTTTTTTTTGATTGCCCTTAGCCGATAAAACAAGCCAACTTTTACTAAAACTATTAAGTCAACAAATTTGCAATCAGCACAACAAGTAATCCAAAACACTTCTTATACAAGTCCAAAAATTAGCAGTTAAAGCCATGTGGCTGTACTACTAGCATACCTCTTAAATGCCCCTGATGTTACCTTATATTTTAGCCCTAAACCCGATGTCCTATTAATGTTTAAGTTAGAGTACCAAATAAAAAAATGTCTCTGGTTTGGGTCACTGCTGGCATCCCCCACAACGCACACATTTTCCTTTTGTCCAGAATTCACACCAAGGTGTACTCTGTTCCTTAACATCTTACCTATTCAATATTTATCATGAGGTGTCAGTGAATTGATTTTAACCTGTGAAATCTTTCCTTTACGTATTTATTACTGAATGCCCTGGAGAGATCAAGCATCAAAGTAAGTAAACAGTTATAGCATATTTAACAATGCATTAGTCTTTGGTTAGAATTGTTACATTTATTTCAGATCTCTTCAAAAAAGCCATTAAAAACATGCAAAGCTCCAAGACCATACTTCCTATGCATCCTCTTGATGAGGAAGTCAATAATGTGAAATGAAGACTACTGATGTAACGCAAACACAAAGTATGTTGTAGCAGCGAGCCAAGTGTTTACTACTACAGGCAAGCTCAATAAACAAATTGTTGTGAGCAGTGAAAGTCCCAGAACACCTAATTCATCTGTACTAAAATCTGACATCCGCAACAAGTGCTCAAGTTCAAATAAATAAAAGCAGCACTAAACCTCACTGGATTGGTAGGTACATAAAAGTCAATCACGTCTAAAGTGGTTAAAACTATATAACTGTATCAAAGTAAATTCCTGGATTCCTGAGGAGGTTCAAAGGAAGCTCACAACAAAAAGCCAGATAAAAAAAGCAAACAAGTAAAAACGTTTTTGTACATTTTAAATTATTAACCACATCACCAGACTAACCCTACCGACAGCTGACAGGTGCATGTACTATCACCAAACTTATCTGGGGGAGGGGAAGCAAACCAGAAAATAACTTCACACTGTTAAGCCAAACAAAGATGCTGGCAATAGTGGTAGCGTTATTAACCCAAAGTAAATTTAATAGTATATATATATATATATATATATATATATATATATATATATATATATATATATATATATATATATATATATATTATATTTAGAATCGCTTTGATATATCCGTGCATGTCTTTCTGGAACAAATTTAACTCAATTATTCGCTCATACAGCACTTTGCCCATATAGCATCCAAATGACATGATATTCAAATATAAAGTGCACTTTATGGTCCATTTCATAAAAAGCTGAACCGTTGAAAGCCCCAAAAGCAACACCTCAGCAAAAGTGGTTCACAGCTAAGAATTTGTCACAGTTTAAGAACTAGGAGACCAGCTGAAAGCCTTCCTCGAATGTCTTTCCTCTCATTTAATGCCATCTCATATCAGCAGTTTCACACAAGCTGGGAGGTCAAGAAAAGCAACAGCCTAACAGTGCCAGTCGGTGACCAGGCTAGGGGTGGGAGGCATACCATGGTCCACAATCAGTATCAAAATGTCTGTCAGATACAACCAAAAGCAAACACAGTGGTCATTTTGATAAACAACAAACCAGCAGAGTGTGGCACACAACTGGCTACACCATTTGCTAACTGATGTGATTTTTGCAGACCAAACAGGGAAAGCAGGCAGATAATGTTAAACTGACTCAGTGCTCAGAAAATGATACGGAGAAAGTACACACAATATATTTCAAGCACTTCACAAAATAATCAACACTAAATGCTGTCATAAAATACATACTCTGATGACTGTTAATCGCACTGTTCCTTACCCTGTACAGAATAAGCTTACTGGGAGGAAAAGAAGGTAGATGTTGAGCCGAGCTGAATGGGAAGTCCTGGTAGTGCCGAAAATAAAACAGAGGATACAGTAGCAGGTAAAATCTCCAATTCTTTGCAGAAAGAAAGGAAATGCCTGCTGCTGGACCCTCTTTTTATTAGGGGAAGACAAAAGACATTTAGGTTGGGGGTGCAGGTGCTATGCAAATGGTGGCTTGGATTGCAAGAATCCAATTGGCTGCCACCACTTGCTTAATCACGAACTTTTAAAGCGGATTTTCTTTAAAAACTTCAATGTGAACTTAATGCAAATACACGCTGAATTCTAACTATATAAGGTAAATTAAACATTCAGTTATGACTTCAGCGTGTTTTACATTAAGGTGAACTACAAATATGCAGTACACTTTCTCTTGCTTTTGGAAGGCACTCAGGGGTAACAGCTTTAAATTTGTATCTTCTCATGGTGCACTTGGGTTTAAGCACACAGGCGCCATGAGAAGGTACTCAGCGTTAATGTGTTAAACTTTAAATACAACGAAGTAAAAAGAAAATAATCCATTAATTTTATGTGAAGCATCACACATTTATGATGTAAGTGTCTGAGGACACTTTATTGTTTTAATGCCATATGGCACCTTCACAATTCAGGGTGTGTGTTATGGATACTGTAACTCACCCCCTACATGACATTACCTCATTTTCAAGTCACCCTCTCAACTGTACAGATCTTCCCACAATGTCCACATTTGTGCCTCATATTTTTAGTCTGTTTTTCAAAAAAATATTTTTCTCTGGCAAATCACTGGTCAAATCATTACAGATTGCAGTTAGAAAATAATGACAGGCATTTGAGGTTTGTGCAACATAGTTTTCAGAAAATCCATGCTAATGCAAAACCTGTCATTCTATCAACTTTCTAAGTTTGTAAAAGCAATATTTAAAAATCGTCCCTATTTTTGGCTTTTGTCCCACTTTTACTAATGGCTTTGTCCAGACTTCTTGATCATGTCAGTCACCCTGCTAGACAGGGGTCTAGGGAAGTAAATACTGTAGGAAGAAATATCCAGGGAATTGTTATGGCTAGGATTGTATAGCTGATAGCCTAGTACCAACCTATGAACCTATGAAGAAATTGAAAAGTATCTGTCCGAGGATCCTTTTTTATTGTAAAGTGCCATACAGCACTTTCACAATGCAGGGGGTGTGTTACAGTACCTGTCACCCCCCCCTTGCATATCATTCACATCCCATTCATCATTTCAGTGTCCATGGATACTGTTTTCTATTGTAAAGTGCTGTACAGCACTTTGACATTGCAGGGGGCATGTTACAGATCTGTGAGCACAACTGTAACATGCCCCCTGTACTGATTCAGTATCCATGTACACGGCTCCATCTCAGTAGTGTGCCTTCATTAATATGCAAGGCACGCTGCTGAAAGGGACATGCGGACATGGACAACATTCACTCTCTGTATGAATAACACTATTCATACATGGAATTTATTAAATCTGGGGGTAAGTCTTTCACTATAAGTATACTAAAACAGTAAATCTAACCATTTATATTTCTGATCATTAAAAATGTTTAGCTTAAAATTTAAATGCATACTTTCATATGTTTTTGAAGCTTAAATTCCATTACAATTTTTTTACAAAAGGGTAAATCCATTATTTCAGAAAATAGAAATCCTTAAATCAAAGAAGAAAAGTCACTTGCTTTTAAGCTTATGAGTTTCATAAGCAGTTTTCCAGGAATTCAGCTCACTCTGTCTCTTGAAGGTTATACTGTTCCAATCCATTTCTTCAGCATTGTTAAGGATTTTACTTTTGTTGACAAAAGTGGATGTCTCCTCCAGTGTGTCAAATATTGTAGTTCCTTTAGAAAGAAATAATTTGCAGGAAACATCACAGTGGCTTTCATATTGCTCTTTTAAGTATCTTAATTATTAATAAGTAAGATTTGTTTTACTCATTACTTTGGTTGAATAATCATTGTCAAATCCGTCTGCATGTTCACCAGTTTTAATAGGTGGATTGGACCATGTTCTTTTTAATATTTGATCTTTTTCTAAGCTAGACATAAACTTAACTATAATTGAATGTGGTGGTGAGTTTTACTTCTTTGAATGTTGTCTCAGGGATCTATGTTCCCTTTCAATTCAAAAAGATAAAGTTATAGACTCAGGCCTTTAAGAAGTTTATTATATTGTCTCCCTCATACTTTTCAGGTATACCATAACTTCTAATGTTATTTCACCTGAGTCTATTTTCTAAATCATCAACTTTATCTATGAGCCAGTTATTTTATTTTAAAAGAAATTCAGTCTGAGACTCACCTTTAGTTATTCTCCTTATATTATCATTTAAAACTTTGTCCATACTGCTGATATGTAGACTTTGTTGCTTCATGCGATTTTGTTAATGCTTCATCTTCATCTTCTTTCTGTTCTCTTCTGTGAAATTTTCTATTTTTGTATCCAGTTTGGCAATTTAAGTAATGCATCCTGCATACTAGATATTAGTGACCAGATGCCTTTTTCAAAGAAGAATCCTGAGAACTATTTCTTCGGTGACTGTTTTTGAAATCTCTACTTTCTTAACCAAACAGTTGAGATTCTGATAGGAAAATTAGAGCTTTTGAAGGATTTGAAGCTATAAATATTTTCTTTGTCTATTTCTGAATAAAATTAGCTAACATGTCTCACCAAATTTTAATTTTTTTGATCATATTTTCTATCAGAGAAAATGTTTCAGTCACAGAGCTTACACTAACTGTTTTTTTCAATTACCCACCTTGATCACACCACATCTTACTGTTTTTTCTCAGTGTGAGAAGAAGGGAGTTTCAAATCTTGGCCAGGAAAGAAGACAACAAACAGTCACTAGCTGAGTTATTAGCTTTTTTAACAGTTAATAACATTTTGTCAGTGCCCAGCTGTCTACTTAGGGTTTACAAACTAGGGCATTTGTCTGGATAATAGATGAGACTATAACAAATGACCATATCTCTGAAACTACTAGCACAAGATATTTGGAGAATGCCATACAAATGGGAGGGGGACAAAACCCCAAAAAGATGGAGCAGATTTTATTATTACTCTTTTTAAACTTTGAAAGCTGCAAACATAATCTTATTAGCCCAGTTTTTCTGAAAGAAATAAAGATTGAAATTCAAATGTCTGTCACTATTTAGTAATTTCAATCCTGTCAGTAATTTGCTGGAAAACAGAAATTCTATGAGGAACAAACCAAAAATATAAGACAAAATCTGGACATCCTGCAAAAATCTGAACAGTTGAAAGGTATGGAAGCACTAGGTGGGAAAGTGTAATGAAATGCCTTTGCTCTAGCCACTGATTTTTTGTTTTCATGATTAGACAATGATGTGCCCTATAATGATGATTGGCAGCAAATATTGCCACCTTTTTATAACACTGTTCCAAGAGTAAGAATTGCACGGATTGTAGGTTAATCAAGATAAGAACAGTAAAATGCAGTACAGGGAATAAGTAGGGATTGAGCATGCTTTTGCTTATATTATCTGTGAGGTACTCTTTAAATTAGACGTGTCCAACCTGCAGCCCACGGGCTGCATGCGGCCCTCAGAGCTCTTCCATGCTGCCCTCAACCTCTAACTGCAACATCGATGTACGCATGCCCCAAAACACTTTTTTTGTTTTATGTTTTTCACTCCCGTGACCTGTAACGCTAATGTCGGTGTGAGCATGCACCAAATCACCCTTCTAGTTTTGTTTTTGAGCCAAAAAAAGGTCAGTGTGTTTTCGCCATTATTTTGCGCTGAACAATCAGTGCATGTATGTGTGTGTGTGTGTGTGTGTGTGTGTGTGTGTGTGTGTGTGTGTGTGTGTGTGTGTGTGTGTGTGTGTTTGTGTGTGTGTGTGTGTGTGTGTGTTTGTTCTTGCTGAAGAGGGACTCATGTATGGATTTGCCGCTGTTGCCTTTGAAAGGGACAGCAATTACCTGTGTTAATAGGCAAGTACGGAGTGAGTGAGTGCATGCATGAAAGCAGAATTGTGTGCATGAAAGTAGAAGAAGAGTATGTGTATGTGTGTATATGTGTGCATGACAGAGAGAGAAGCATGCACAAAGAGGCTAGCAATGATCAGTCTACCTACTGAACACAAACAAGTTAGCTCACAAATATATCATACATTAAGAGTACACTTTCATTAAATTGTGGCTTTCCTGACAGGGAGAGTGTTGTATTGAACATGAACTCATACCTCTTAACTGTATGGATTTTCAAAGAATGTCTGAATTTTTGCCTTATCTTCCAATTTGCATCTTTTGCTTAGGAAATAAAAGTAGTCATCCAAGGTAATGCAGTATAAGGAGTAAGAATGAGACAGCAGCCTAGGGTTAATGGGTCAGTAGTGGACTGACTATGTGGGACTGTAGCATATAAAGTTGTATTGTTTTTTCAGACAAACAAAAAAGCACCTAGTACTGATTTTTCATTGGTGGGGTCTAAGCAGTGGTAGATTGGACAACAGTAAGCATAGCTTTGGCGAATCATCAATACTGGCAAATCAAGTGGGCACAATGTCATTTTTTAAATATTGGGGATTTTAGTGTGCATGTGTGTGCTTATGTGTTGGGAGTGCTGCAACAGTAGATGATTATTAAAGACAGAGACTTACGGACTGTGGAGAATATGTTTCTTTGTTTCAAAACCTAATACTTGATGCATGCCAGAAGTAGATTTTTTAAGACATAGCTTCTTGCCATTTACAGTGGATGGATATTTACATTTAATGGACAATATATTAGCGTGGGCCTGTGGGGTTCTGAAGGATGTCAAGTCTACCACTACCAATGTCTTGTAAAGTGACCTGGAAATGGATATTGGGATGTTACTGAACAAATATAGTAAGTGGGCTTAGAAATATAGTTGAATTAAACAAAGTGTACTTTCAATTTACAGGCCATAATTTAATTTATTTCAGGTAGTCCAGATACTGGTAGATTGTATACCATTAGACTTAATTAGGGAGAGCTGTCATTCTGGGGAAACAAGCAGCCCTGGTTTCAGTGAAAGCTCTGTGGTTGCTTGCAGGTAGGAAGTTGCAGGACGTTGATGCAATGTGTTTTATTTATTATTTTTAATGTATTTGTCATTTCAAAGCATGGTTTTCTTTGATGTAAAAGAAGACAGGACTGAATGAGCCATATAATTTTTAACTGACAATAATGGTATAGAAAGATTATACGTGATGTATAATAGTTGCAGCTACAGTTATTTCAATGGTGTCTGTGATGCATAACTATTTTTGGGCCTGTGTCCGACTTTTATTTTTCGCTTTGTCCAGATTTCTTGCTCTAAGGTTGAGAGGTATGGTTCCATACTAAATCAGAAGTTGTATTTACCTTGGAAGACTTTTCGGCATAATTATGAAAAATAGAGCCTTTTTAATATCTCTGCTTATTTCCAATATAAACTGCCATGTAACCGTGCATATAACCTTATTAAGCTACTTTACTTCTTTTGGAATTGACAGGTATGATTCATCTGTTCGGACATAAGCATAGAGTGCTAATGTGAATTTGATTTCTTGCAGCAGTCTGTGGTTTACATAATCACAATAACGTTTCTGTGTTTCTGTGTGTGTAATCAATTTAACAGTTTTAAAGATGTTTTCCAAAAATAAATGAATATATAATAAATAAATAATCGTCTCTACACTTTGAGCTATTGACAAAGTCTGGGAATTTGTTTTTTTCAAAAGCGAAGGTCAGCATTACAGCTCAGTAAACTGTCAGTCTGTGAGTAACTTCTGCACAAATTAAAATGTCTGAATGTGAAATGGCTTTAGACTGGAGGGAAGTTTATTTTTATTTATTTTACATTTGTTTACCAGGAAAATCCGACTGGACACAGGTCCATTTTCAGCGGAGGCCCAGGGAGAAAAGCTCCAAAAATAACAAAACAATGTAATAGAAGAGAGAAAGAGAGAGACAGCAAATTACGGATGAAGTACTTATACAATATGGCATAGATTACATCTCATAACAGTGAGAATCATTGAGGTACAGAATAAACTTAAAAACATTTTTTTTTACAGTTATAATTACAGCAAGGCAAATATTAATGAGTTAAGTTTTTAGGAGAAAGCTGTTTGTACATAGCTAAAGCTCTGAAACAATCTTTTAGTATGGATTAACCTGGGGATTGACACAAGTTATATGCTTAAACCAGTATGTAGCATTATAGTTTATGGTTTTCTTATTGATTTACTTTTTGCCGAGCAGTTGTTTGTTAATTTATTGCTGGTCCTTTTGGTGGTGGGAAATTACATGGATGAATCCATCTCTATTAAGAATTTTTTTTCAGATATTTTGACTTCCAGACAATTTCATTCAGTGAGTGGGTGTCATGTGATTACTGAGGTTGCCTATTTTACAAGTAGGGGCTTGTGTGTGTGTGTGTGTGTGTGTGTGTGTGTGTGTGTGTGTGTGTGTGTGTGTGTAAGAGAGAGAGAGAGATTTAATATGTATACTGAATATAATTTTGCAAATGGAATTCTTAGTTAAACATGCCCCTCTTCCTGGGCAACTAGACTTGAGTAACCAATATTAGATCTTAGCCATCCAGCTGGGAAAGGTTAGTATGTGGATTTTCCATCTGGTTTGAAGAAGGCTATGCTACTTACCCAAGGACTACATTTATGGCTATCCATCCAGCTATCGTGTTGCTGAACTACATTGTTTGATAATGAGAGAAGCTTTTTACAGAAGTTGAAGGTTTTTGTGTCAAGAACCTGTCCATAGAAAGTGGCTTGTTTATGTTGCAGTGAAGGCTGTGGTCTTTGTAGTGAGCGTTTTATGTATAACCAGTATTTCTGAGGTAGAGGAAGTCTCTTAAGGCAGGATCTTTCTTAACCTGGAAAGCAAGCCAATGATGAAATGTATAGGAACCAGTGAGAGACAGAGGAAAGCAAGAAGCTTTTTAGTCTGTTTGGATAACTAAGTGAACTTAATCCTTTGACCTTTTCTGTCAGAAATGGTTGTAGTCTTTCTTTTGGCAGGGTGCTTTGCTGAGGCACATGCCAAAAGGGGCATTGCACTCAATAATGGCTCTTGTAAAGGAAGAATACAGGGATGTTATGACCTTCTTGTCCCTGGATGAGATACCCTTACTAATGAAGTGGGCCATGTAAAAAGCTTTCCTTACAACGGAAACAACGTGGTGGTCAAAAGTCAGCTTTCTATCAACCTGGGTGCCCAAGTACCATACGACTTATTGCGTGCTTACAACATTGTTATTAATGTGATAATTTGTGGGGACATCACTCTCCTCAAAGGGGATGATGATGCATTTTTTGGCATTTAGCTTGAGGCCATATTTCTGGCACCAGTTACTTGTTTGGGTTAGACCCTCTTGTAGCTTATTCAGAATTGTTTTATTAAGTCAGTAATGTGAATTTTTTACTTTATTGCAAATTTGTTGGGTTATTTTTGTGGATTATAGTATTGTAGGACTGCTGATGTTGACATTTTACATAGCTGGACTGCTGGAATGGTTTTCCCAGTGAGAAATGCTAGTGCTGTAGTGAATATCTGTTTATTTGCAAAAAAAAAAAACATATATATATATATATATATATATATATATATATATATATATATATATATATATATATATATATTAAGATGTTAGCGTTAACTGTTAGATTAGTGAATTAGAATTAGAATGAGAATTAGAATTTTAAGGCAAATATTAGGCATTTATTACATTTATTCATTGTTCAAATGCACCTACAGTACAGCCAGGAGGTCGACTGTGGTCTTCCAGAGCAACGAAAGAGTTATCTATATGATATATTTTATATGCGGCCCCAAGACCATTTCTGTTCACTCAATGCGGCCCCAGCAAGCCAAAAGGTTGGACACCCCTGTGTTTAAATCTATAGAGAGCACCTGTCTTCTGATGAATGTTTTTACTGCTTGTTTTATGTGATGATTACATTTTAAAATGTTGTCAGTAGTGACTCCTAAAAGATTAGGTTGACTTACTAATTCTATGTTGATATCATTAAAGGAAGTGATACTGAAATTAGTTTTATAATCCGTTTAATGCTTTGAGTTAAATAAGATCACTTTTTTAATATGCTTGTAGCAGATCAGATGATTGTTGAATCATCTTCATACTGTATGATAGTGGCTTGTTTGTAAGTTAGGCTGAGATAACTAATGAGTATGTTGAACAGCAGGGGAACTAAAATAGGTTCTTGAGGTACACCCACTATAATGGGAAGGAAAGGGGAGATGTCATTTTGCCGTATTCCTGCCTATTGCCCTTTTTATAGCTATCAGGAGAGCCAAGATATTGAAGTTCCATGTATTTCTTGGAAAACTAGTCTGTGAAACCATTTCTAGTCAGATACCCTGTCAAAAGCTTAGGATAAATGCAGGAAAATGCTGAAACTAAGTTTCCAGAGTTTTGATATTGTTTAACAGATGTTATAAAACTTAAGAGAGCTGTACATTTATTGTGAAAAGAATGAGAGCCGTAAGGGAAGGAGAGAGACTTCAATTGAATGCTGACAGTGATACTTTTTAAGAAAATAATATAACTCACTAAAGAAAACAAAATGCAGTGTTTAGAAATTGTTTAATACTATTTAATAAAGGCCATGTACAATTTTTCCTTTAATCTTTTTACACAGCTTTTATTACTTTCACTTACCAACTGCCTTACTCACTATCATGTATTTATTCCCACTACTAATATACCCTATTTCCCATTCCTTTGCACTTTCCTTTTCTTAACCTCCCTGCCATTGATAGCATCATCCTCCTTTCTTCCCTACTCCATATCTCCTGCACTGAGGCCACTCTGAATAATCACAGCTCCCATCCCTCCTTTACATCTCTGTTGTACAGCTTGTACCATATTCTTTTCATTGCCTGCCATTTTTCTGTACCATTTTACAATCCCACTGAATGTGAATACTGTCTAACTTTTCCCACACATTTCCAACTCCTGGGCTTTCCTCTCTAGGTATCACCTCCTAATATATTTGTGGTTTAAAACAATCAGTATAACAGTTTTATTTATTGATATTTCACTGGGTGCAATACTATTAGAAACGTAACTTGTTCCATGCTTCCACCTACACTTATCACTCCAAAAATATCATACTTCCCTTTATCCATGTCTCCTAGACCTTGCTAAAACTTGTTAATTCCTCCTCTCCCAAATCCCTACATCTATGCTCTACCATTTCTTCTATCTACTACCAGTCACTTCATCATCTTGCAGTATTTCCTTCTTTTTCACTTTATGACATTCCATTTTTGTCCACTAAACCACTAAAACATTAAAAAAAAAAAAAAACTGCAAGCAACTTTTGTAAAAAAGGTTTAGTGCTTTTGTATCATAACATATTCAGACATCATCTCAAACAAAATAAGTGATAAAATTGCTGCATTTAAAAGATAGATAAAAATACCATATGCCACACTTTTCACTCCACAACAAATAACTTAATTACTGTCATACACACCAACCAACTTTCTACTCTATGCCCAAAGGTCATAGTTGCTTGCTTGAAGGACAAGAATTATTCTATCTTCCTCTTTTCTTGTATCTGTTGTACATAGCTTAACATGTTTTGTCCCAGTGTCTCTAAATACACCTAAATACTTGTTGCTGCATTTCAGCAAATACTTCTCCATTTATAGTCTTTTTGCTATTTTTCACAGGTCATATCCCTGATTCTAGTCCCTTCTGTTCCTCTTGATCTTGCACACTTCCATATACTTCTATTCTTTTCAGTTACTGGGAAAATTCTTCTTCCTCTTTCGTGTTGTTATCCAACTCAAATTTCCGTCTAATCCAATTGGTTTCCAAATATACCTGACTGTGCAACAATCACTGCTGCAAAATGACTCAATGTCTTGCACATTTATCACCATATTTCATGCCCTCATTCTTCACTTGCTTACTACACTTCTTCTTACTCTTCATACAAATTTATCACATGCTTTTCTGTATTCCCCTAGCCATACAACTGTTGGTTTAATCTGCATGTGCATCAAAAAGAAAAGAAAATTACCAACAGTAGCACCATCACTCTTACCACTTCTCCTTTCAAAGCCAGAGTGCATCTGTCCATTATTTCCTTTATTGTATCCCTTAATTCCTTCCACTTTATCCTCATGCTCACTTCCACAATTTGATGTACTGTCACTGTTAAATATTCTTGCTTTTAACATCAGTAGCTCTATTGGGTGCTGTACTCCTCCTCCTATTGCTGACACTGATAATATCTTAGAATGATGCACTAAGCCTGATTCCTTTCTACATTCTGCATAAGTGTTCAGCACCTGCGGAAACACCCCTTTACATTTCCCAATAATAACTTATATTTATCCACAAACACATTTATACACTTCTTGTCTTCCTTTATTTATTTACAAACAAACTCCCCACACATTACCAGCTCTGAGGGCCTGAATCTAATATGTGACATCAACAAAACCTGCTGGAGAGACAGGTCTGTCTCCCAGAGGCTGCACTGTCTATGGAATAGACTTCCTATACACCTCAGAGTACCTTGCTGACCACCTTCTAGTGCAAATTTGATGAGTGGATGTGAAACTACAAATTTGTCCCAGGAGTTCCACCTGTGTCTCTCATTGACAGGGGTGACAGGTGCTGACTGATGTTTCTTTTTGGGGATAAACTCTTAGCTAAGCTTGTAAGGGTCCTATGGCCATTAGCCTAGTAACCTACTATGATCCTCTGATCCTATGGAAGATGAGTCATGTACAATTCTCCCCAGATTTCTATTTGTCTATCTATTCCATGTGTAAATCTCTTCCTGATCACCCCAGAAATTCCAAGGAGCAGTATGCATGCCTACTGTGATCGTCTACCTAAAGTCACCTTATCTCAAGCATCTTTATTTGCCTGATTGGAATATTTTTCTTCTTCTATAATGACTTAATACTCAGTAGAACATTTCCATCTCCCAGTTCTTGTTTCTGAATCTGTCTTCATTACATAGTCCCAACTTACAGAATCAAAAGCTTTCTGAATGTCCGTGAGCATGTCCCCTGTCTCTTATATTTCCCTGTCAAACCAACTCACAGAAATTGCCAACAGTCTTCAATGGTTGCAAGGTATGATACAATTTAATGCATTTTTCTATTATCTGTTCTTGGTAATCCTCCTACTTTCAACATGGCAACTATCCATGCTCTCTTTTTTGAATCTTTCAATTTACGCTCTGACAATTTTGTAACTGTTTCCCATTCATTCTCCATTTAATACCCTCTGTCCTACGTCTTCCTGCATTTTATTCTAATGTCACTAATTCTTCCTCCAGCAGCTCTTAAATCCTACCCATCCTACTAATCATCTCTTCATCTATCTGCTCCTCCTCTTCATTCAAGTCTATTTATTCCTAGCACAGTTCCATACATTTTTATGTCCTCTATAGCATACCATTACCAAACACTAATTAGCCTTGATTTTGTCTGACTCCTTTAGTCCTACTACTCACTTTTTGGATTTATTCCTTTGAACTACCTCTATTGCCAGTGTTTGAAGCCAATGTATCTGCTTTTGCTTCTCCCCTTAATTCTGGTTCTGTCTCCAGTTCTTCAGTCCTTCTCTGTCTCCCTTCCATAAAAATCTAACAAAGGAATGAACAAAAACTCTCATTTTTCATCTCTCAATGGTCTCTACCTTGTATAAAGTTGTATTATCTACTGGTATCCTATCCAAAATATTTGTCTACTTACAGTCCTGTCTGATAAATATAAGCCAATTCAATCTTGTCATTTTACTCTCTCTCAATGCATCTTATACTACTAACATTTTTCCTGCATTTCTTGAAACTGTTCTGACATTGTACAGTATATGCTGCCTTTCCGTACTGCATACCTAAACTCATCTCTAACAATACAATGAAACCCACTGCCCATATCACATTACCTTTTTTGTATCTCACACTTTAATTTGCCTCCAAACAACCCAACATGTCCTCTACATAGTCAACATTCATGTCATAAGAGTTTCCTAGTACCACACCCCTTTCTTCAGAACTGCTCTATACATCACCATCACCTGCCAGTCATCCTGCCAATGGCTTCCTTATGCTTACACTACTTTTTCTGCTTAAATTTTTCCTTCTCTTCCTGGAATATAGTCCCATTTCCATCCATATGTAATTTTTCTTTGACATCTTCACTGCCTTTTTTAATGTGTGTCTTCTGTTGACATACTACATTCAACCTTTCTCTTTTTTAAATGTTTTCCATTTATTTGGTTGTCCACACATTCTCAACTCCCTACCCTTCAACTTCCCCTTCACCCATCTGGCTAATTCTACACTCCTCATGAGTTGAATCCCAAATCTTTGGGTACACCACAAAGTGCAGCAATATAAAAAAAATCAAGGCTGGCTGACTCTCTTAAGAATCAGTCAGCTATTGTTTCCTGAAAAATATTTTGTCACCCATTCTGACTCCCATATACACTTCTTACCACTCAATTACCAGTCCTTACTCATGGACCTCATGTCTGCAGTATGGTGTTATAATAATCTCTCTCATATGTGCACTTACAATATCACTTTGTAATGCAAGTATATCTTACTCAGACTTGGTTGGTTTCATTTTCTTGATATACAGATACAATATAATTGTGAAAAAGCACAATTTTTTGATGCAAAAATACATATTAATTTTTCAGACCTTACCCATTAATAACACCAACAGTGAATGTCTCCAAGCCCCAAAGCAATTTAACCAAGCTTTCTGCTCATTTGTATTAAATAATTATGTACCAAGGACAACTAGCTTATTTACTTAAAAATTTTACTACCCCAGAAATATGAATTATGTTGTTTGAGCAGACTATATATACAGTTTAACTATATCTGTTCTATAGTTAACTAATACAGAATATATTCAACTCCTCACTTAAAAAAATAAACACTAATAAACCAACATTTAGATTGCCTGTGCTTCTTACTTATGCCATTAGATACTCTAGACAAGCTAAAAATATAAGTTTTCATCTGTAGTATAGCTATACACACATTTTCACATATAAGCATGTTAATCAGTATTTTAGTCAGCATGGGACTTACCATTCTGTTACACATTGTGCGTAGTATAGCTTCCACCTCTCTTTTTCAGAAAACAATAAAGTCTTACCTCATTTTTGGGTCCAATGTTCTGCCACTTTGTCATTATTAAACAAACTGTGGGAAACTGTTTAAACTAAAAAACAAATAAAAAAATGTGCAGTTCAAGTAAGCAGGGGACCAGGAGACCAATGAATAAATCAGAACCAATACATTTTCTGAACCTAGTTAATCTTGTTCATTCAAAAATATATTATTAACTTCATTAGAACAAATCATATCCAAACTTCTGAAATTTGAATACCCAAGCAAATCAGGATGACACATTCATCTTAAAGGTATATTACACCAAAACATAAAAATATAAAAACATGTTTCATTAATAAACAGGACTTATCCAACAAAATACAAAAAATAATAAATTCACTCACATATTACTAACAAATAACAATTTTTAACATAGTATAATAAAAACAGTGTATCACAAAATATTATTTTTTAAAACCTCAAATTGTTGTTAAGTTAAAATATTATTAAATTAGAATGGCGACCCTGGGGAAAATATAAATGAACTCATTTAATCATACCAGAACCTTGCAACCTTCTTTTTAAAAACTATACCTATAGATAATGCATCACTGATCCCAGGGTACCTAGGGCATTAAGACAAAGCTGCCATAATAACTCATTGCATTCCAAATGGTTTACCCTATTCCCACACCACTGAAGTATTGCCGTCCCTTCTCAAGAATGCTGAAATGAAACTTTTTAAAGTCCATACAAACACTGGAATGTTTTTGTAATGCATTCTTTTCATTACCCTAGGAGACATCATACAAGTGTTCATAAATTCTAAGTGGCAGTCCATCTTACCCACATAGAATGATAGCCAGGAAAAACACTTCCCCAAATAAACAATACCACGAGTCTGGTAAATCACTTCCTGAAAAAACACCTTACTATTAAAAAATATTATTTAAAACTATATGGTCCACCTCAATAATAAATGAACATTGGCTACACGTACCACATTTATGAGTACCTCTCTTTGAACTGTTGTGAAACCTTGCAGTGTTGCTATGCTCAATTTTTTTTTTACTTATTATCCATTTTGTAAATAAACCTATGGCATTGTCCAAGAATTCTCTACATGTACAGTACCTGGAATGTTAGTTGCCTTTGTTGTACCTGCACTTGTCTGAGGCACTCATTGCAAGAGTCCTACACTTACTGGGGTCATCTTGTCTTCCATGCTCACCTTGCAGGGTCTGATCCTAGTGCACCTTTTTCTACCTAGTAGGTCCTTAACAATAACTTGGCCATCTGGAAGGTCTTGGATCTTTCTGGACATCTGATCCTCCTCCAATTGGAATGCACCAGTATCTCATTCCTCAGCTACTCCACTCAATTTCTGACTTTGCCATCTGTCAGAGACTGGATCTCTCTGTAGTTCTGTTCCTTCTCCATTTGAGACACATCTCAAACTCCTTCAAAATCCACTTCATTCAATTTCTTCATCACTTTTTCCTCTCTGCATCAGGTCTATGGTGATCTCCTTTTTTGTGTCAGGGTTTTGTAATCGTGATCTAGTGATCTACTCTTGTATCCCTGTCTCCTTCATGTTCCTACCTCCCCTCTGGCTGAATTATTATAACACCTTACTTGTCCATGTCAGTGGAAATATTGATGACTCATCACTTCATCTTTCCCCACCTTCACTTCCAGGGTAAAATATGTATTGCCTTTTAGTGCCTCAGACCTGCACAAATTTAGTTATGTTTCACCTTCCATTCCTTCCATCACATGTATTAATTAACATTTATCCATTCTAAATTTATTTCTCAAGCATCTGTTTTTAAATTCACATTATCTAACCTAGAATTAATCTTAATATTACACATTCTCTACTTGCTTCTTAATTCCATCATGTTAGGGTTCTTCCACAATACTTTTTTTTAAGTCAGTTTCAGGTTTAATATAACCCACTATAGCCTGCATATTCTCCACATCAGCAGCAATTGCATGTAGTTTCCTTAATACTACATTATATTTACCCTGTTGATTTACTATTTTGCCTTTTCTCCTCTGGCATATAAAATAAGTAAATGTATTCTGTTATATTTTTTTACTTGCAACTTGCTATCTGTAACACTTTGCAGTCCAGTTTCCTAGGCCTCAAATATACTGCCTTCCTTCTTTTGGGCCCGCATGTGTCCAATCCCCTTCTACCTGTTGCTCTTCTTGGGTCCCTCCCATTCCCATATCCAAGGAAAAATACCAGTATAGGTAAGTCTGTATTGCCCCACCATTTAGTTGCCTTGTTTACATTAACTAAAGTTTTAGTTCACAGTTCATTACTGAAATTTCAGTCCTCGTCTAGTTCACACCTTTTCCCTTCTACTCCCACAAACCTTTACCATGCATTTCCTCCCCTTTCACACTCTAGCTACACACATCAGCATTTTTGTTTTCAGTTAATCGCCTTCTCACAGCTTGAGCTATCTCCACATTTTGCTACAGTTGTTCATATACCCTCTTCTCATAATTTGAAGCATTACTTCTTCCACCACTATATTACTCTGTTCTGAATCTTTTGCCTGGATATGGCCATCTTCCTCAGTATCTTAACAACATAATCCCCCATTCAATTATTAGCATTTGCAAAACACTTTCACCTAGGGTTACCACCTGTCCAACTTTGTAAGGGACAGTCCCTCTTTGGGCAGTTGTGGCTTGACAAAAAATTGTAAAAATGGCAAATGTCCTGAGATTTTAGGACAAAATTATTTCCTATATTTTATGTAATAGTTGCATAAAGCAGTTATTCTGTAACTAAAATACCTAAATGTTATAAGAATCAGAATCTTCTTCTTCTTCTTCCCGGTTAGGGGTCGCCACAGTGGATCACCTTGTCCGCACATTGATTGGCAGTGGAGTTTTACAGTGTCGAGTTGCCATCCCGGCGCCCAACCTTCCACAGAAGGCACACTCACACGCACACCTAGGGCCAATTTAGAGTGTCCAATCCACCTGAAGCATGTCTTTGGGATGTGGGAGGAAACCGGAGCACCCGGAGGAAACCCACGCAACCACAGCGAGGACATGCAGACTCCGCACAGAAGGCACCCCAGCCGGGGATCGAACTGGAGAACCTCTTGCTGTGAGGTGGCAATGCTAACCACTGCACCACCGTGGCCGCCCGTTATAAGAATCAGAATAAGCAACTAAAATGCTACAAGAATAAGCTTTTATTTAGGCAAAAAAAAGTTAAGTTCTATCCTTTGTACTGACCGTGGGTATCTGTCAGCCTGTAAAATCTGATGTTTGTACCAAAAATGTCCCACTCTGGCCATTTGAAAAAGTGGCAACTCTACTTTCACCCAGTTTTTCACATAGATATCATTGAATGGAAGTTGCAGTTGCTATAATGTTACTTATTAAGAAAAAAAAACAGCTGTAGTATGTGCCTTATTGAGAAAAGCAAGATAAAATAATTTCAGTGATAGGAAATGCTTAACAGATAAGAAACTTTAATTACGCCAAAAAAAATCACAAAGTTTTCAGGCTAATGCCTTTTTTCAGTGTGCAATAAAAGTCATTAATTGAATAATTTATTCAAACTCAAAATAAAATCATGTGACACAACATCAATCAGAAAACAAAATCAATAATGCATTCATATTATAAAAAAAACATGAAAGATGGCTATAAAACATTTAAAACAACACTGTTATTGAACATAATTCAAAATTGCTCATAGCCTATTATTTAGGTCTCCACCCCTTCTATTTTTCAAGTTGGAGCTATTCTTATAGGCAAGGCTCGCTCTTTCACCTAGCTTTGCCTATAAGAATAGCTCCAACTTGAAAAAGCATCTGTGATATAAACACATGAGATAAGTTACACTTAAACAAGCACAAAAATGATGCACTTTCCCCTGTTATAACTGTGCATGTTGTAGAGATATACTGAAGAATAATGAGTTTATACATGGTGCAACTAAAAAGAAATACACATTTAAGTCCTTTGCTACTTGTAATATTCTAAATGTGATTTATTTGGCAATGTGTGAAATGCTATGCATTCTGTGTTTGAAAATCCACACGTAGATTGAAAGACCATAACAAATACCATATATCTTTTGAGATACGTGTTAGGGACAATGACCATGTTTTGCTGCATGGGTACTGGTTGGACTTTGGGGGGGGGGGCATTTAGAAAATTATCATCACGAACTTGTAGAACACACTGATATCAGACAGCTTCTGCATATTTCAGTTGAAATTTTCGGGTAATTCAACAGCGTAGATACACAGCAGTGATTGTAAAATCATAAACAGCCACATCAAGACAAAGCCAGTACTACAAACCAGTTCTACTGTCTCACCCATGCAAATACCTCAGAAATTTTATAAGCACAGACGAGTTCTAACATTACATTTTCAGTTTAACTACTTTTGGTTTAAAGCCCTGGTAAAGAACACAGACCACAAGCTCCAACTCTAAACACCCTGAAGCTTTACAACTGCCAGCTAACTGAACAATGGAGCCCAGTAATTGTCCATTGCGTCTCTAATGTTTAAAGCCCTAGTAAAGAACACAAATAGACTGTTGAAAAAGGCAGACCCAGCAAACAAACCAGCAACATGCACAACCCACAGCACCACGGAGAATGAGACGTCCAACCAAAAGTTTTTTTTTTTTATATATATAAAAACAGCTTTAATCCTTAAAAGTATAAGTGCTTTCATTTTTGTACACCATAAACTTCTTCAGATACATATAAAAATCCAAACAGAACTGTTTAAATATCCCTCCATGAAGTTAGAAATACACCCACAATCCATTACATCAGCCAGAAAGCTAAAGTCAGAAATTTAAAGGCATATACACACATAACAAAGGGAATATATGCAAATACAAATAGTATTTGTTGCACTTGTCCTAAAAAATAATCAATAAACTACATTATAAATAGTAAACTAAATGAGTAAAAAATATTGCAATAATTCTGTTAGTAACATTCCAAAGATTTAAGTTTTATATCTGGAGCTATACTAATCATGTCATTTAAGCCTGAGTGCCTGTAGGCTTCTAGCCTGATCTGCCAAATAAGCTCCCACTGCTCCAAGAAAGTTGACCACGGACCATCCCTCGGACACTTCTCCACCTTCTCTAATACACTAAACTTAAAGTCATGTGTTTCATTCATCATAAGGTGCCTGTAAAGGGCATTGGTAATTTTTCTTTCTTTATGATTTCATAAACATGCTCATAAATGCAGTTGTGCAACTTCCACTTAGTTTTTCCTATGTAATAAGCCTCACATTGTTGACATCTAGCTCTGTAAATAATTCCTGCTGTCTGACAGTTGTATCTTTCTGGTTACAGAATAATCTTGATTCCTCAGGTTAATCCAGTCCCCCTCCAGGATATATTTACATGTACTGCACATTCCACATTTAGCCATCTTGCCCCTAAGAGGCACCTGTGTTATTTTCTTTTCCAACATGTCTTTGAAATTGTGACCTTCTTCTGTAAATAACAATAGGATGAGTCCCCATGATTTGCCAAAGTCCGTGATTTTCCCTAAAAGTATTCCAATTCTTGTTTAAATCCAGTTAACCATATTACTTTCCATGTTATATGTGGTTCCCATAGCTCCTATATATTTATTGTCATTATGTGACCCTGCTACCACACTGGTATCACCCTGTCTGTTCTCCATTGTGAGGATAGGTTGGTAAACCCCTATTTCATTTTTGTACACCACTTTCTCTTTAATTTCCTGCAACATTTCCACCGGATACGCCCTTCTACTGAACATCCTGATCAACAATTCCAATGCCTTGCTAAAACCAATTTCTGTTTTACTCATTCGGGTCTCCATCACCATCTGTCCTTTCATCACTACTTTTATTTGTTTAAATGGGTGAAAGCTGGGGTAATGTAATAATGTGTTACAGTAAGTGGGCTTACGATAAACACTAGCTATATAACCTGCCTGCTCAAAGTTGTTTTCAATCATCACATCCAAATAGGGCATTCTATCCCTGCTGCTAGTATGAGTAAATTGCAAAAAATCCTTACTACCATTAATGTACTACAAAAATTGTTCCAGGTGTTCCTCATCTTCCTTCCATATAATAAACAAACCATCCATGTAACACAGGTATATCTTAATAATATCACTATACTCCTGCCCGAAAATTAAGTGGTACTCCCATTATAATATAACCACATCTGCCAGGAAAGAACCCACTGGTGACTCCCTGGCCACCCCCTATTTTTGCCTATATGTCCTTCCTTTGAAGTGTATAAAATTTTTACACAGAATGATTTCTAACATTTACAGGCATGTATTTATTTCAATCTGAACGATCCCCTTCCTACTAAGGTAATCCTGCACTGAGTCCAAGGCTATCTCATGCAGTATTACTGTATACAAGTCACATACATCAACTGTGACTAATAAATAATTTACTGCAAATTCTACATTGTTTAATTTAGACAAGAAATCCCATGAGTCTCGGCATAAATGCTGTTCATCTTCTAATAAAAATGTATATTTCTTGTCAATAAAATGCGCTAATGGTATAGGAATGGAGCCCCTCCCATCCACAATAGGACTTGATGGTGGATTGTTAATAGATTTGTGCACCTTAGGTACCCCGAATATAGTTGGGGTTCGTGGGTGGCCACAACTGAGAGGTATTTAAATTCTTCCATACTAATACGCTGTTTAATATAAACATATCCCTAAGTTGTATTCTAATTAGTGCGTATGCTTTATTTAGTTCTGACAGACTGGACTGCTCATAAGCCTGACCGGCCAAAATTTTAAAAATGCATTCATTGTAGTCCTTTACACACATTACAACAATCCCCCCTCCCTTGTCTGGTTGCATTGCCCTTAGACCACATTCATACAGCAAGTTAAATAATCCCTTAATGTTACTTTCCATTGCATCAGTACTGTGTGTATTTTTAAAATGCTTCCCCAACATTAAACCAAAATCATTTTCACAAAATTTTTCAAATTGTGACAATAAGGGATGCAGTGAGGAGTTGTCTTTCGGCTTTTCCCGGTTAGGGGTCACCACAGCAGAACTCCGGTCCACTTATGATTGGCAGTGGATTTTTATGGTGCCAAGTTGCCAGCCCTACGCCCAACCTTCAAAGAAGGCACGCTAATTCACGCTTGCACCTACCTGCATGTCTTTAGTGTCACTCGACCACGGGGAGGACATGCAGACTCCACACAGAAGGTGCTCCAGCTGAGAATCAAATGGGAGAACCACTTGCTGTGAGGTGACAACACTAACCCATGCACCACCATGGCCTACAAACTGCTAATTCAAAACATGTAATTGGAAAATTCTTTATCTTTAAAAAAGAATGTTAAAGTTCAACTTTTAAACAAAAGAACACAAATCACAATCTCCACTCTAAAAACCTTGAAGCTCTACAACTGTCCAGATAATCGGACAATGGAGCCCGATAATTGTCCATTACATCTCTAATGTATGTTTTAGTCAGATCTAGTTACTGTACCATATCTGTTAAATGAAGGGCTACCTGCACATAATTGAGATGTCCTTCTGATTTTTTTCACCTCCTGCACTTTTCTTACTTTTACAATCCCAGTCCCTCCCTTCTCTTCTATAGCATCCACCCCTCTTTTCCTACCTCTGTATCCCAGTTAAGCCCAATAGAGTTTTTTTGTTTAGCCATTAGTCCATATGCACTGTTTTTTCTTTTAAAATCTACTTCTTCAGATTAACTTTATCTCCCTTCTACTTTATTAAGTTTGTAAATATAACACTGCAGTTTGTCAGTGTCTTCTATACTTTACTTGCATTCCTTATCCCCTACCCCATACATTTGTTTTTGCATAATTGACTATAAATTCATTGATAGGTAAAAACACACAGTTGCTGGAGAATGTAAGTGCCTCACTGAACCAAACACTAAAGAAGTCCAATAAAACAGTGTAAGCAATACAGAGAGGTCACACACAGCCACTAGGGAGCAATGATTAATTAAAGTAGTAAGCGTTTTCATGTCTCTCCAAGATACTTCGTCAGACATATTCAAATACGAAAAACTGTTACATTTAAATACAGGCATCATCCCTTTTCCCACCAATCACAGTCTTACACATTAAGAATTTAAATCAGAAAATTAAAGATATGTTAACATAAAATCTAATGTGCATATTATTTATGTAAAACAACAAACAATGCACTTAAAACACAACATATTCCTGAAACTTTAAAATCCTGAAAAACTTTGCAAAAGTATATATACGATATCCATTATTACATTTGCGTTCCACTTTAGATGAAATGTAATAACTTGAAATAGCCACAAGATGTCTTCAAAAACATATCTACTTAAGAGCCTTACATGTTACTACACATTTACATGTTCTTACAACGCGTCTCGCCGACACGGAATCCGACGGGACGAAAACACCGACAACGCAGATGACCGACAAGGTGAGAACCCGACGGACTCGGTAAGTGTGCGATAGAGTGAGGGATTTAGTGTTAGGGAGCGGACAGGTAAGTGTGCGATAGTGAGGGACTGCGGGTTTAGGGGTGGGTTAAGTGAGTTAGGGTTAGGGTGCAGGTAGGGTGTGTGTGCGATAGTGAGGGACTGTGGGATTAGGGGTGGGTTAAGTGAGTTAGGGTTAGGGTGCAGGTAGGGTGAGTGTGCGGTAGTGTCGGACCTTGGGGTTAGGGGTGGGTAAGTGAGTTAGGGTTAGGGTGCAGGTAGGGTGAGTGTGCGGTAGTGTCGGACCTTGGGGTTAGGGGTGGGTAAGTGAGTTAGGGTTAGGGTGCAGGTAGGGTAAGTGTGCGGTAGTGTCGGACCTTAGGGTTAGGGTTTGGGTTAGGGATAGTGGATATGTTATGTAGTGTACTGTGTTGTTTACGTGTAGTGTGTTGGTGTAATGGTTTTCGGTGTTTTGCATTGTCGGTATTTTTTGTTGTCGGTCTTTTGGTGTCGGTGATTTGTGTGTCGGCGAAATGCGATTTCGGGCATCTGAAGGTGATCCATATCTATATATATCTATATATATATATATATATATATATATATATATATATATATATATATATGTATATATATATATGAGAAGTATGTTTCTCAGTCTAATGTGTGCATATAAACATTGCCATCAATGTTACATATCTATTCATACATAGAAATTATATATTAATATAAAATATAAAATCTGTATGAATCAACCAAAATTATCAAGCATTGAATACATCTAAAAACATTTCCTAAAAATCTTTTAAAAAAATGTTTTAGAATATTTAGTCACAAAAACTTCAAAGTACTCATTTTGTATACTCATACCTCATCAGTGGAACACAATGAATGACAGCCATAGTGGGTATGCACTAAAATATGCTTTGATGAAGTATATCTTTATTTAAAGGCTATATAGAATGTTGTATCTAATCATACATAAGAGGCTATTTCAAAATATGCCTATCTAAAAACTCAATCAATGTTTAAGGGGTCTATCAATTAGAAAGGATTTCAAACTTACTCTATTATTTAATCCCATCGCTTTATCTGACTGCAGCCTAATGATCCATTTAATTTCACATCTCGCTGTATAGTTCTTAACATTTCCTAGTCTCATACTCTTGTTAATCAGTTCTATGGGTAGAAATCTAAACTTATGCGACAAATCATATCTTAATACATGTCTAGCTAGAGCATTGCTTTCATTTTCCCTGTTGATAGCATATAAATGCTCTCTTACCTGTTCCCTGAGTGTTTGATTAGTTTTACCTATGTAAAACACAGAGCATTTTATGCAACTAGCTAGATAGACCAATTCTCTGGATTTACAGTCTGCATAGTGTTTAAACTCATATATCTTGGAAGTGCTGGGATGTATAAATCTGTTCTCATTGGCTATATATGTACGGTAGTTGCAATTTCTACCTTTGAATATTCCCATCATTTTAGACTCTACTCTCTTCACCATGTCCTTTTCAAAACATAGTAGCCTCTTTAGTGACTGATTGTTTTTATATGAGTAACTGGGCCTATATCCCACTAAAGTAATTTATCATCACTTTTTAGGATCTCCCAGTTCCTTCCTATAATTTCATGAATGGCTCTGTTATTCATAAAGTAGGGTATCACTAGCCTACATTTGTTAGAGTTGACTCTTGTCATTGTTGTCTCATCTCTCACATTACCTCTCCTATCTCTGAAGTAAGGCTTACCCCTATTCTTCCTATCAATAACTTTGTCATCTCGTAATCTCATGCATTTTTCTTCCCTATAGCCTCTCTCCTTGAATTCACTTACCTGTCCACACAAAGCTGCATCACATCTCACCTCAGTACTGGCTAATCTGGAAACCCTCAGACCTTGCCCTTGTACCAAATTCCTATACACATAATGTGGATGAATACTATTACGATGTAATAAATTGTTCCTTCTGCAGGGTTTCCTATATAAATCTGTCTGTAGAGTGCTTCTATGCTTATATATCCAAACATCTAGAAACTCTATACCATCAATTGACCATTTCCCTTTCAACTCTAAAAAGTCAGTAGAGGAATTGACATAGCCTATGAAACCTAACAGTTCTAGCTCTGTGCCACTCCATACAAGAAAGTCGTCATCCAATAATCTCTTATAATATGGTATATATCTTGAAAATGTATCATTGTTCACTATATACTGCATCTTCCAATAAGCTATTACTAAATGTGTGTATAAGTTCGCACATGGGGTACACAAGGTGACTCCTTTCTTTTGTAGGTAGTATGTGTCACCAAATGAAAATACATTATTGCTTATAATTAAAATCTAACAATAAGTATATCTTTAAGATCTTATCATTGGACACTTCTTTATGTCTCAAAAACTGCCTTATATAGTCAGTCCCCACTTCATTAGGTATTACTGCAAAGAGTGAGGTGATGTCTAGAGTAACTAAGAAGATGGAGTCCGTTATTGTTTGATTACCTCACTTCTTCCCTGCCTCCTCTCATTGCAGGAGCAGCTGATTGGCTATTTGAAGTTGGCTGGTCACTTTCTGTGTCCCTGATTGGTTTCTTCAGCCAGGAGAAAACTTGCCCTGTTCAGAAATCTCTCAAGTCCTGTTTGACTTTCTTTTTCTTCTGAATATGTAATTTCTGCTCAGAAACAGAAACATTCTTGCTTAGTTCATTCAGAAATAAGTTGCATCTCTCTGAGGTGAAGGTGGCATTAATCTGTTGTTGTAAACCAGTGATAGTTGTTACCAAATCAGTCTCTATAGTCATGTCTTGTTCTATTAAGAATTTCATATACCCCATACTTTTTTTGATATTCAATTTCTGCCATTTAATGAGTAACGCAGGGTAGGTGTTACCAAAAGTAGGCATTTTAAGGATATGCAACCACCATGGCACAATTTGAAACAAATGCATGCTTTAAGGTATCTATGCTGCCATTGAGTCCTCTTAAGTTTCATTACCTTAGTTTCCATTTCTCGAGTCAATATGAGCACATTCTGTATGTCCTCATTTGCGACAACACCTTCACACACTATACATATTAAAAGCCAAGAGTGTGCTGCTTTTTGCTTGAAACAGGCATCTAAAATTCTCTGTTCTATTGACTTGCCCCAGATGGTATGGGTTATATTCAAGCAGTAAATCCACTCCATCAGCCATGTTTCTCCGACACAAAGACTGCAAAATAATAGGTAAAAACATACAATTGCCAGAGAATTTAAGTGCCTCGCTGAACCAAAGGCTAAAGAAGTCCGATAAAACAGTATAAGCAATACAGAGGGGTCACACATGGCCACTAGGGTGAAATGATTTCATGTCTCTCCTAGACACTTCATCAGGCATATATAAATACTAAAAACTGTTTCTTTTAAATGCAGGCATCATCCCTTTTCCCACCAATCACAGTCTTACACATCAAGAATTCGAATCAGAAAATCAAAAATATGTTAACATAAAACCAAATGTGCATATTATTTATGTAAAACAACAAACAATGCACTTAAAACACTTCATATTCCTGAAACCATAAAATCCTGAAAAACTTTGTAAAGTATATATAGGATATCCATTATTACATTTGCGTTCCACTTCAGATGAAATGTAATATCCTGAGGTAGTCATTAGATGTCTCCAAAAACATATATACTTAAGTGCCTTGCATATTACTATACATTTAAATGTTCTTAATGCAGCCTAACATATATATGAGAATTATGTTTCTGTCTGTGTGTATATAAACATTGCTATCAATGTCACATATCTATTCATACATAAAAATTATATATTAATATAAAATACAAAATCTGTATGAATCAACCAAAAGTATCAAACACTGAATATACCTAAAAAATTTTCCTAAAAATCTTTTTAAAGATTTTTTAGAATATTTATCTATTCGCAAAAAACTTCAAAGTACTCATTTTGTACGCTCATACCTCATCAGTGGAACACAATGAATGACACTCATAGGGGGTAGGCACTCAAATATGTTTTGATGAAGTATACCTTTATTTAAAGGCTCTATACATATATAAGAGGCTATTTCAAAATATGCCTATCTAAAACTCTGTCAATGTTTAAGGGGTCTATCAATTGGAAAGGCTTTCAAACTAACTCTATCATTTAATCCCATTGCTTTATCTTACCGTAGCTTGATGACCAAATGGGTAAGAGAGCATTTATATGCTATCAACAGGGAGGATGATAGTAATGCTCTAGCTAGATATGTATTAAGTTATGATTTGTTGCATAAGTTTAGATTTCTATCCATAAAACTGATTAACAAGAGTATGAGGCTAGAGAATGTTAAGAACTATACCAGAGAGATGTAAAATGAAATGGGTCATTAGGCTACAGTCAGATAAAGAAATGGGATTGAACAATAGAGTTAGTTTGAAACCCTTTCTAATTGATAGACCCCTAAAACGTTGATTGAGTTTGGATAGGCATATTTTGAAATAGCCTTTTATACATGATTAAATAGAACATTCTATAGAGCCTTAAAATAAAGGTATACTTCATCAAAACATGTTTTAGTGCATACCCCCTGTGGGTGTCACTCGTGTTCCACTGATGAAGTACAAGCACACAAAATGAGCACTTTGACGTTTTTGTGAATAGATAATATTCTAAAAAAAAATTTTTAAAAGATTTTTTTAAGAAAATGTTTTAGGTGTATTCAATGCTTGATAATTTTGGTTGATTCATACACATTTTATATTTTATATAAATATATAATTTTATGCATGAAATGATATGTGATAGAAATGAACACATTGGTTATGCCCCTGTAGTAATGCCGACTATCTCACCATCTTTTTATTTTCTGGATATTGCTCTCCTTTTACTCTTCTGTATTAACTCCTGTCTTTCTCCTTAATAACCAAAGAGACCATGATCTTGTAATTTAAGCTACTGTATATAGAAACATCATTCTCATGCATAAAGTTTTATTTAGTGTTTGTGTGAAGATTGTTAGAAAGTAAATTATTCTACTATGATCATTTGTTACATTATTGTACTGTACCAACATTTTTGTAATTGTGTGTTTTCGGAGCTTATCTCCCCGGGCCTCTACTGAAAATGGACATGTATCCAGTTAGACTAGCCCAGTCAGCAAATGTAAAATAAATAAATAAAATAAATAAATAAATAAATAAAATATGTGACATTGATGGCAATGTTTATATACACACATTAGACTGAGAAACATAATTTTCATATATATGTTAGGATGCGTTAAGAACATTTATATGTATAGTAATATGCAAGGCAATTAAAGGAAACCTCCACCTTAGAACTCAAAATACACATTTTTTCATTGTTTCTCTCAAAATGGCGGATGATGAGGCCTGCCCTGGTAACGTGATCTTATTTTCTTGCTTTCCTTCATTCTTCGCAAAATACATTTCAAGTCCTGTTTATATGATTCATGCCAGACAAGGAAGTGGCGCTGTTTTCTCATGCCATTAAAATATAATGGCAGGACTGTGAAGCATTGTCATCTAAACACACCTTCTATAAAACAGCTGCTTCTCTGTTTACCTGACTGAGCCTCATTTATCTGTCTGCCAGAGCTTGTTCCATGCTATAAATAGCTGTTAGCTACTTGCAGCAAAAGGAAGCAGATAAAAAACAGTTTTTTGTAAGAGGAGTCTTTTGTAGTCCTAACTAACTTGATAAACCCTCCCCCATACTCTCATGCTGAGGTGTGCAAACTCTCACTGCAGTAAGTAATCCTTGCTGTACATTTACAAGTGACAAGTAGTATGACTCTAAACTTATTCTGTCTGCTACTTCTCAATGTCTTCAGTGGGAGTATTTTTCTCTCTCATGAATGGTGCAGATTTAAAATGTGCTTTACTAGTTCTTCAATTATTTCTGTCATGTTCCCCTTCCTTTTTTCTATTTCATATTTATTTATACTATGGTAACCAAATAATTTTGTCCCTCAAATTTGGAATAAATTCATCATAACCCCATTACATAAAGATGGAAATACTAATGACTTAACTATCAGCTCATTTCAATTCTCTCATCACTATCTAAAATATTTGAAAAGTGTAGACACACTCAACTACTAAAACACCTCTTTGACAATAATCTCTAGGCTCCTACCCAGCATGGCTTTTGTCCTGCACACAATATTACTACAGTCTTACTTTCTTTCACTGATAATGTAGACAAATCTCTGGACTCTGGTCCATTGACAACAGTATTCTTATTAGACCTATCCAACGTTTTCGGCACAGTATCACATACTAAACTATTCCTAAAACTAGCAACATTAGAATGCTCCAAACATACTCTTACTTGGTTTGCCAACTACCTGAGCAACAGACAACAGTTTGTCAAATGGCAAAACAATCAATCTAGTTATCTGGGTAATAAGACAGGAGGCCTCCAGGTGTCCATTCTTGGACCTTTGCTTTTTAATGTATGTAATGTTCACCTATCCAATATGCTGATGATTCTACTACCATATCATTCTCTAGCAACTTCCCAGATCTCTTAAAATAACAAACAAATGCCTTCTTAACCATAGAAACTTGCCTAAATGAAGCACAAATACTACTAAGTCCCAAAAAGCCTAAACTACTACTATTTTCATGTAAATCACCTCCATTGGAATTTAAAATTCACTCCCAAAACAAGACTGAAATTGAAGTAGTGAAGACAGCAAAATTACTAGGCATTCCTATACATGACAAACTATCCTTCGGACAATATATTCTTAATACAATAAAAAAACACATTTTAAACTAGGCAAACTCTACAGACATAAACTCTACATGGATAAACCCACAAAAATAAAACTGGAAGATACCCTCCTACTCCCTTCCCTCCTCTATGGTTCACCCATATTTACCAACCTTCACACACCTCTAAATCACAAACTACAATCATGCTATTATAAAATTGCAAAATTTGCATCTGGCCTACCAGACCACATGCACCACTGCCAGGCTGTTAAGGAATTGAAATGGTTTGAGTTCGTCCGATACCTTCATTACACCCAAGTATCTCTTGCTCATAAACTAAGATACAACCCAGAAAACTGCTCTTCACTTCGTTCTATCCTACAATCCTACATCCCCTCCCAGAATACTTGGTCAACTAATAAACAGCTTCTAAGTGCATCTAAACCCAGCAAGAGAGCTGGACAAAGCTTGTACTCCCACTCCATAGCAAAATTATGGAATAACCTCCCCCCCTCTATTACACAACTTGATTCCATAAAAAACCTTCAAATTTGCCCTAAAGATCCACTTTCTTAAGAATCAAATCTGACCTTGTGCTCAGAACTATAGACCACCATAAACAAATTCTAAGATTTTGCTGACTACTATGACTGTTATCGATTTCAAGTAATAATCTGTAAATCCTCTGAACTTCTTTGACTTTTGTACATCAGTTAAGGTATGTCAATCACTGTCTTGCTTCTATCATCATTATTAGGCTAAATCCTAAAGTCTCCATGCATTGAAATGCATAAATGAACTGTTTATTATGAATGCATTTACTGTCTTTTTTCCTTCGATACAATGAATGCCATTAATAATACTGTATGTGTACTGCTAACACCTAACAAGATTGTATAAAACTTTCTACTCTGTGTAGTACTAATCTCTAGGAAACTGTATAAAAATTTTTGTACACTGTTTTATTATCTCAAATATTATTTAGTTGTCAAAATTTTGATATGTAACTGGAGCTTTTCTCCTCGGGTCTCCACTGAAAATGGACTTCTGACCCAGTGGACTTTCCTGGTCAACAAATGTCAATAAATAAGAAATAAGAATGAAAGTTAGCATTAATGCGCTTGCCAAACATATATAAGAGAAAGGGAAAGAACCTGAATGTCAATTCAGGGTTACTAATGTGGTTTATATTAACAGAAGTGGTGGACACCTGAAAAATAGACTAGAGCTAGGTGAGTATGAATGGATTGTGAGGTTCTAGGCAGATACTGCTCCAGGAATTAATACAGCTTTTAGCCTCAAACCCATTTTAAACAAAAAACAAATTATTTTAAAGTGTTAATTTTTTTAAAAGGTGTAAGCTATGAGCAAGTTTAAATTATGTTCAATAGTAGTGTTGCTTTAAATGTTTTATAACCATCTTTCATGGTTTTTATAATATGAATGCATTATTGATTTAGTTTTCTGATTGGGGTTGTGTCACATGATTTTATTTTGAGTTTGAATAAATTATTCAATTAATGACTTTTATTACACACTGAAGAAGAACATTAGCCTGAAAGCTTTGTGATTTCTTCTGTGTAATTAAAATCTCTGCTAAGCATTTCCTATCACTGAAATTATTTTATCTTGGATTTGTGCTTGGTGTTTTCAGTGAAGATTCAACTCTGTGTCGGTCCCTTTTTTCTTTGTTTATACCTTATTGAGAGAATGCCGGTTTCTACAACACCTGTTTTTTTTCTGTAAATATGCATGCATTAGGAAGGGAGATGTCCACTCTGGTGCCAGTAACAATAAACTGGTTTCAGTATACAGGGCTGCTGAGCACTGAGAGACACCTGTAGTATAAATAGTCCTTTACTAGAAATGCCCTTGTCACCAGGATGCGGAGCACTTTGAACTCCATGACTTTAAGTGTAAGTGGAGAAGCAGGTCTGCAAGACACATATCACTGATATTCAATGTGGGTGTGTCCACCCTGTGGCGGTCGAGGAGCTTTTCATTTATTATGACAGTGATGCGCCTCTTTGCACAGTATGTTCTCTTCTCCAAAGCCTACCAGGGCATAAAACAAAATAATCTGCAGTGTCACTGCTCTGCAATACGTCCAGTTCAGGCACATTAAACATTGAAATCCACATGATGAGAAACTTATTAAACACTATCTAATCTTTGTTCAGTAAGAAATGAACTTATAATAGTTTTTCAAATGAACTTATAATAGTTTTTCTGAAACAGGTGTATGATTTGCAAATGCTGTGTTACATTGTGTGGGTGTTCATTTGCATTA
This sequence comes from Protopterus annectens, assembly GCF_019279795.1. Taxonomy (NCBI): domain Eukaryota; kingdom Metazoa; phylum Chordata; order Ceratodontiformes; family Protopteridae; genus Protopterus; species Protopterus annectens. The sequence continues at coordinate 192,213,502 of NC_056736.1, read as the reverse complement.
CCCCTGTTGTATTATCTTGTTTAGTGTTATACTTAATACAATTTGCTCAGTTAGTGTAAAATTGCTTTTTTTGAAACTTGTACTATTTGCATTCCTGTCACAGGTTATAAGGCTTTATGTAACAAGTACTTTCTTGCCAGTGGAAATTAGCATATGACCATAACATACCATATTTATTTTTAAATAAATGCAGATTAAATTCCTCAGCTGTTTGAAGAGGAAGATTGCTAGGAAGGCTAAGAAACATCACAATGTCTTAGTGGAACATTTATAATTACCTACTCTTTTTGTAATACATTATCACTTTTCTAGATACATTAAAAATGTTTTATCCTTTCTAAGAATGTTCATCTCTAGGATATCATTACTTCTGCTTATTTTATACCTGGCTAAAACCAGATAACCGTCAGCAATTAGAGGCTATTATTTGAAAAGCAATTCATTTACATCGTATCCCGTTAGCCTTAATATGGTTTAGCAGGGTGACTTCATTATGCATAGTCAGGAATTTGAAACAGAATAAGGCTAAGAAAGAATCAATACAAGGAAGATTTTAAATGCGATCCAGTTGAGACTAAGTCCATGCAAATTTAATTCCTGGGCAATTTGAACATGTCTTGGAATTAAGCACTTTTCGGAGTAGTTTAACTAGACATTGTTTCCACATACAAAAGACTGGAGGATGCTTACTGATGCCACCTGTCACCATGCCAGCTACCTTAAGATAATTTGGACAGAGTGAAATAATCTTGTTAAAAAGAATTTGTTATACAGAGCTATAAACTGCTTTAATAGGGAGTGTTCTTGGCATGAGACACTATAGAAGGAGTTGCTATTATTGTGTGTACCATATGGAAAGTAATTTCAGTTAACATTAACATTTTCAAATAACAGGACTTCTGAAAAAGTATTAGAACACAGAACAACTGATAAAATATGAAGAAACTCTGTGCTTGTAAGAAGCACATCTAGGAATGAAGTATTTGCATAACATCTTTAAAATTAAAAAGCCCCTCTTATCTACTGGGGAAGATTGTTATTTTTAATTTAATCTTGCAAGTTTACTAACCCTGAGCATTTTATTTTATCTATCTGTTAACAAGTTCATAGGTTCATAGGTAGGTACTAGGCTATCTGCCCGAAGGCATTTTTAAGCCTAGCCAGAATGTGTTGGCTTCCGCCGCCCCCTTAGATTAGTTCCCTGTGCCTCTGTCCATCAGATCCACTGAAGTGATCCCCAGGATAAACTTTCTGTTTCCCATCCACTCATCATGGTTTCTCTTGAAGAGTGCTAGTGAGGAGTTCTGCCTAATGTAGACTGGAATCTTGTTCCAAAGCATGGGTTGTCTCTGGGACAGGAATCTATCCCTCCAGCACGTCTTATTTATTGTGGTGAGGTTTAGATCCCTAGAGCATGTGGCTCGAGAGGATAAGGTTTTCTTTAGGTGGAGCATGTCCATCAATTCTGGGTTGGACATGGCCTTGTATTTCAGGCAGAGATCACCTCTGAGCAGGCAGTATGCAACCGAGTACAGCTGGAGTTTCTTCATTCGAGCTGCATAGAGCATCCGTTTGAGGCCAGTGATCCTCTTGGTGAGATACTTCTGTGATCTTTCCAGCTGTTGCAGGTGTCTTGTAAGGTACATCCCAAATGGGCATTGTACTCTATGATGGGTCTAATGAGTGATGAGTAGAGCGGCACAATGTTCTCTTTTGATCTGGATGCAAACCCTTTTGTGATTAGGTGGGCCACATAGAAGTATTTTCTAACCACTTTGGCAATGTGATTATCAAAGGAGAGATTACTATCTACTTCAGTCCCCAGATCCCTTATTACATTTTTTGTATTTAGGGGACTACCACCTATGTGGTAGTTTGTGGGTACTTTGTTTTTTCCAAATGGAATAACTATTCACTTTTTGGCATTTAGCTTGAGGCCATGATTTTGATACCAGGTATCCGTCTCAGTGAGACCCTTTTGGAGGATGTCTGTGTAACCGGTTTAGAGTCAGACCTAGCTCCCTCAACTCTCACCATGTGGATTTTGTCCATGAGCCAATTGACAACCCATCTTGTGACATAGGGGTTAATGTTCAGGCTATGAGCTTGTCTATAATACCAGAATGGGGAATGGTGTCAAAGTTTTTTGCAAGGTATAGGTAGGCTGTGTGTACCACCTTTCCCTTATCTATAGCCTTGGTAACTGTCTCAAAGAAGTCCACCAGGGTTAGGAGGCATGATCTTCACTTAACAAAGCCAAACTGGGTAGGGTCCAGTGTTTGGAGGTTCTCAATGTCTCTGTTAATGAGTTCCATGATGATGTGCTCCATACCCTTGCAGACCAAGCTAGTCAGGCTTATAGGGTGATAGTTCCTGGGGTCTGTTGTGGCTCCACCTTTGTGGAGTGGAATAACCGTTGCTGTGCACCATTCTATGGGTACATAGGCTGTGGAGAGGCTGCATTTGAACAGTGTGTTTAGGTGAGAGGTTAGTTTGTCTTTGAGCTTGTGTAAGACGCAGCCTGGGACACCATCCGATCCCACTGATGCTGTGTTTTTGGCTTTGGAGACGGCTATTTTAACCTGAGTGCCTGTGATTTCAGGGGCTCAACATTCTTCTGGTATGATTATGGGCCCTTTTGGGGGTGAGAGGGGGGTGAAGTTTACACTGAACCTGTCTGCCAGGATGTTGGCAATATCGGTTGGTTCTGTGTAATTTGTGCCATTCTGCACTAACGCTGAACAGATCTGAGCATTGCCACTTAGATTCTTGACATAGCTAAAGAATGCCTTGTGGTTATCTTTGGAGTCCTTGGCAAATTTTCCTTCAAAGCTCGCCATGGACAATTTTATGAGGAATCGTAGTTTCTTGCTGATACTGATCAGGGATGTCTTCTCTTCTTGGGATTTTACTCTTTTCTGTATTAGTTTCTTCCTTCTATTGTATAGCTTGTTTATGGCAGGAGTCCATCAGACTGGTTTCCTTTTCTTAGAGGAGTGAGTCTTGGTTTTGCTTGGGATAGCACGATCCATGCATTCTAGTTGGTGCCCGTAGAATGCATTAGTAAAGGATTTTGCAGCTTTGACAGCGTTATCCTTTAGTATGGTGGCTTTGAAACTTTCCAGCTCTGTCTTAAGTAACGTGAAGTTTGCTTCTGAAAAGTTTTTCACTGTGGTTTTCTTGTCCGGAGTTGGGGCGGAATGTGGATATCCAACGTGATTTGTTTATGGTCAGATCTAACCAATGAGAGGTTGGCCTCCGATGTGGAACACCAGTCACCCATGTTGGTGATGACCAGGTCCAGTATGTTGTCATCTCTGGTAGGAGTGTTGACCAGTTGTTCCAGGGCATTTGAGTTTATAAATTCTAGGAAATGTTGAGCAAGGGAGTTAGTACTTTTGTAGTTCTCCCAGTTAATGTTTGGGTAGTTGAAATCACCCAATATTAGGGTGTTTGGTAGGACCTTTATGTTACCCAGTGTTTCCAGAAATGTGGAATTGTGGTCCTGGGACATGGTGGATGATCTGTAGCAAGCTACAATTTGAATTGCAGTTTTGCTCGTTGTTAGTTGCACGTGGATAATCTCTGAATCATTGTGCTGTGCCACTAACCTGGAGGTGTGGGTATCCTTGATGAATATGGATACTCCCCCACCTTTTGTATTTCGGTCCAGGTTCTGTGGCTGAAATGTATGGTATGAGTCATAGCCTGGTAGTGCTGGGGTGCTCTCTGGAGCCTTAAACCAGGTTTCTGTTACTGGACATATATCGATTTTCTCCATACTGAGGAGTGCCTTGAGTGTGTGCATTTTGAGGTTTAGACTTCTGGCATTGAGTAGTATTACCCTCAGATTTTTGTTACTTGTGCTATTTACAGTGGTGGGTTTGTCTTTTGAGCCTTGCCTAAAAAAGGCACTATGGGGGTGGCAAGAGCCTTGGCCAGTTTTCAAAAGCCTAAGGGTGATAGGTGCAAGCCATCTCTAGCAAAGCAGCATGGCTTGTCGAGCATGTCATCCCAAGCAGACAGACACTGGATCCCCTTTGAATGACACCAGAAACTTAGCCAATTGTTGAAATTGATATTTTTTTCTTTATACTGTGGTATCATTCTTGGTGAGGGCAGGATGCTACTGAGGGTCAGGGTCATACCAGCCTGGGTTACGTGATCAAAGAGCTCTTCCATGTCTATTTTCATGTAGTCCAGGGAGGTACAGCTCAGGTCATTCACACCAACATGGACAATGACAGAGTCATATTTGTACTTGTTCTGGAGTGACCTGAGTGCTTGTGTTATGTGGCGGATCCTGGCACCCGACAGGCAGCTAACAGTAACCTTCTCGTTATTCAACCTAGTGAGCTGGACGTCAGTATACCTGACTATAGAGTCATCTATTACTAGTATGTTGGGTATGTTATTTTGCTTGAGGGCTGTGATTACATGGCACACTGGCTTTGTGAAGTATGTGTTTCATGGTTTGTGTTGGGGGATGGAGGTTGCTTGGATATCTGCTTTGGAGAGCTCTGTTGCTTTTGCAGATTTTTATTTAGAGTCTCCAAGTATGTTTTTGTGTATTTACGTGTGTTTTTCATCAATGCTGGTTTAATGGTTCTATGTGAGACTGGTGGTGTGATGCCAGTATTTCGTTTCTCCTCTTGACTGTCTTATCCAGTCTTGGGTTGAGAGAGCTTAGCCTCCAGTTTGGCTGTATAATTGCATCTCTCGCATGTATTAGTGTTTGGTGGTAGGAGAGGTTTGTCTGTGTACATGAGGCAGTTGTAACATTGCCTCAGAATGCCCAGATTCACCAGTTGGACTGGAGAGTACACCTGAACCTGCCCTTTGGACATGCCTGGATAGGTACAGTAAACTGTTTTACTGAATGGCTGGTAAGGTCGAATAGAGAGCCTTGTCCTTCTGTAGTGCTATGGTTTATATGTGCTTGCTATGTGTTTAGAGCAAGTGCCGGGCTGAGAGATGAATGGTTTGAGTGCTTAAATTGAACGTTTGTCTAGTTCCAAGGGAAAAATTGAAGAGAAGACTTTGTGGAGCCGGGAATAGTTATACTCCAGCTAAATGGCGCTGCCCGGCACGCAAACCCAGGCAAATGCGTTTTTTATAGCAGGGAAATGAAAGAGAGAGAAATTAGCACAAAATGGCCAATAAACTACTACTTTCTGGGCTGAAACCACTCCACCAGGGATAGATAGGCTGCTCAAAGCTCCCCTCTCTCACAGGTGAACAGAGAAACTTCCTTCTATCCAAGTAAGGTATGGGCAAACACAGAAATTTGTAACACATCCCTGAATTCAGCACTAACCTGAAAACTGGACTATACTAGCTTAGAAAGGTGGGAAACATATATATATATATATATATATATATATATATATATATATATATATATATATATATATATATATATATATATATTGTTCAGAAAATAAAGCAGATACAATAAAAAACACTTTAAATGTGCATAAAAAGATGCTTATTGTTATATAACTCAGTTCAGAGTTGTAGTCAATGCCTCGAAAATGAACATTCTGATTTAAACAAGTTACCCAATTAACCAGAAACACAATAGTCCCTTTTAATCGGTGGCCCAGAACCACTGTCAGGTTAAATAACTCATGCTAGACAAAGGAAAATGGAAGCAATCGGACCCTATAACCTTAGCAGCTCAATAACAAAGCAAAGCTTTAGTGCTCTAAGCTGAGTTGTATAGATGTTCATTGTTGGTAAAAGAAAAAAAAATAATTGCTTTACGAAAACTAGCATAATCACAAAGTGCAAAAGAAGCATCTTCAATTGTACTCTACTTGTATGTTTTATGTGTAGTTTTGTGTGTACTTTTTATTTTTGTACTGAGAAGCTTTTCTCCCTGGGCCTCCACTGAAAACAGGTTCTGCACAGCCCAGTGGACATTCCTGGTTAACAAACTGCAAATAAATAAATAAATAAATAAATAATAGCACTTTTGTCTGGTACTTTGACTCAGCTAATACATTAATAGACTACTCTGAAATCAATGCCTACATGTCAAAAATGTTATTAATCACATTGCTAACATTTCTTTTTGTGCAGTTGAATCCCTTAGAAATTACCCATAAGTGGGACCTGCTCATGAAGTTGCCAATAAATAATTATCAGAAACAATCTGGCAGCTAACACTACATTGCGGCTTACACATATCTGAGTGCAGGAATAAAGGAGCAAGGTACGAGACTGGCAGAAACAAAGACAAATGTAACTGAAACAGAAAAAAATACCAGATCATTAAATTAAAATAGTTTACCATATTCTGAAACAAAACATTATTTAACAATTAATTATTAATTGATGTGTAGGCATGTGCAAGTATCAAAATACTGGCAATCCATGCCATTGAAAAAGTAACTGTAGGATACACACTTCTGATTTTCTGTCTAGACACACACACAAACACACAGTTGACTGTAGTAAGAAAACACCTACCTATCTAAGTGCATAGACTACAGAAAACATTACTTAAAGCAAGTGCTATGGCACAAGTCTGATTTATACAGGAGTGCAGGTGAACTCACAGTAGATGACATCAGCAGGCCATGTGAAAGACAACAGGTTGTGAGGCCTGTAGAGGCACATGACATCATAGGGTCATATGAGTTTACTAGCATAATAGCACTAGGGTGTGTAGAAGCCTAGGGTTGGGAGGTTGGCATAATGGTTAAGGTGCTTACCTTACAGACACAAGGTGCAGGGTTTGATATTTACATGTGGTAATTGGCTAGGCTTAAAATGGTCCACAAGCACAGTTGGCCTAATACTAATCTATGAACCTATGAGCACAAGTACCCTTATTAAGCATAGTTGGATAGTTGTTTTTAATAAACCGTGTTTATGAGCAGCAACAGCTATCCCTGTACATGATGGACATAGCTGCCAGCTCAGAGGTGGCTGTATAGTCACCCAGCCAGTAATCAAGGTTGAGATTGAACAGTGTAATTGAGGAACACTGCTTCACATGCAGTGGGAGCCTATTACATCCTCTGGGGTGTCACCTATGTCCTTCAAAGGCAGGCCAAATTGTTGATGTTTACAAACTTGCTGAGCTAATAATGACCATCTAAATGTGCTTAATAAGGGCACTTGTGTTTTTACACAACTAGGTTTCTATTTCCTCACATATAGTGATAACCATGTACTCTTAAAACTTACCAATACAATATGTGAGAGATACAAGTATACAACAAATCTAAAATAAATGCTCTCTCTCTCTCTCTCTCTCTCTCTCTCTCTCTCTCTCCCCCCCCCCCCTCTCTCAGGTTAACAACAAACCAGATATCAAATAGGTTGTCAGCACACACACTTCACCTCCTCAACAAACCAAGTGCACAACACATAAACCCACATACGCAGAGGTACTCATTAGAAGTTTAATGAAAGAGTAGAGGCCTCACAAATGCAAACTTTCTGCACGCATGACAGTCCCAACAGAGCTCACTACACTTAAAAACAAATGTATTAGTATCTCACCCATTCAGCCCTTAAGGCAAAATACCTCAAAACCAATATCATGGTCATAGGCGAAGCCATAGTGCACAACACAAATGTCCCCATCCCCATGTTGTACAAGGAGAAAGTCACGGTCAGTTATCTGTCAGGTGCCAGGATCAGAAAAGTCACGCATGCACTCAAGTCTCTCAACAACCACAGTTACACCTTTGTCATACCCCGTGTTGGAGTATATGATTTTATATGTGCCTCACTGGACTATACGAAGAGAGATATGACTGATCTCTTAGATATGTGTCCCAGACAGGTATGTCTGTAGCCCTAAGCAGTTTTCTACCTTCACCCAGGATGATGCCTCAAGAAAAACTATTTTCGACTTTGACGATTGGCTTAACTACAAACTCTAAAAAAATTAGGATCTTTGCCTGGAAGTGCTTATATAGATATTTATATACCCCAAGTAGGCTCCAAAGAATCTTTCATCAGGTAGCCAGAAAATGTTGGAGATGTGATAGGGAAGAAAGAGGTAACTGGGAACATTTTTCTGGGAGTGTAATAAGTTGGCTGACTTTAAAGATTCTCTGCAGACTGCACTGTCAGAGATGCTGGGTGAGCAAATTGGAGTGACTGGGGAAATTATTTTTTTGAGCAATGATACAGAGTTGGAATTGCCTATTCATAGTAAAGGCCTGCTGAGTCTAATTATGATGGCTGCCAAAAAAGCAATAACTAGAAAATGAAAATCAAAGTCTAAACCAACTTTACTAGAAGTAACAAAGATAGTAATGGATAAAACAACTGGACCTGGATCTTCAGAAAAGAGTAAGAGTAAATTACACAGGAAAAAATAGAAAATGTTGGACCACTGAATGCAGAGGAGGAATGATGTTTAAAAGAAAGCAGGATTTGAATAAGCTATGCAATGGGTGACTGACAATGACTGGATATATTAAAAGTGATGTATAATGTTTGCAACTACAGTTGTGTTGACACAGTTTGTAAGGTAGAATGTTTTCAAAAGAGATTGTGCTGCTATGATTTATTTTCATTTATATAAATGTAAGTTTATCTGTGTCACACATAACAATTTAATAAAGCTGGTTCTTGTAAAGAAAAAAAAAATGGCTTAGCTAGTGGTGTCACTCCAGAAGGATCCAGTAGTTGTCAGACTGGGATGATATGGTTGACAGACCATGCTGCATTGTGAGGGATGGTGTTCATCTGTCACCTCTTGAATTTTGGTTACTGGTCAATGTACTTACCTCCCCCTTAGTGACTTTCCTAGGCAATGTCATAAGAACAATCGTCCTGGCATAAACATATCCTCAAAATACAAACTCATGGTTATGTTGCCTAATGCTAGGAGTCTAAATCAGAAACTGGACTCAATGGAGGTACTTCTTATTTGGCAAGATGTCGATATTTGTGCAGTCACAGATACATGGTTTAGGACCACAGAGGGTACACTGGCCATAAAAAGCTATAATGACTTCCACACATCCAGGCCACAAAATGAACATGAAAGAATTAAAGGAGGTGTATCCTTCTTCATAAGAGACAATTACACCTCAAGACTGGTTAAGCAGTACAGCTCTCTAGAATTACTACAAGTTCAACTAACTGTAGGAGAAACTCACCTCCACATCATTGTTAGCTACAGGTCCACAAACATGAACCATGAAAAACACACCATGCCTTCCTGGACCTACTTGAGTCATTCATAATACAGGGAAACACCGTAGGCATGGGTAACTTTAACTATTCTTTCAGTGATTGGGAAACATATATGAGGTCACACATGTGTGCCATAAGGTTCCTGAACTTTGTAAACACAAATACTCTAGAACAGTTAGTCTGCACCCCCACAAGAGACTCAAATGTCCTTGACTTAGTATTCACTAACATGGGAGATCTGTGGACCACCCAGTGTATGAGACTCTCACTGGTAAGGTCTGACAATAAATCAGTCACATTCTATGTAACAATAGTACCTGCCCACCACCCCCCCCCCACTGCCAGGATCCAAAAGGTGGAAAAATCTCTACAAAACAAACTATAGCCTCTGCAGCGATGGCATATATAGTTTCAAACCTACTGCCAACACTGACAGTATAGACTCCTCTATGGAAGTGTACACAAATGCCCTGTATAAACACCTTTACATGTGTATAGACCTAGATATACCAGCATGGGTCAAAACTTGCACATGAAAACAAAATGCCCTGGTGGACATTTACCATAAATAGATTATACAACAAGAGAAAGAAACTGATGTCCAGGAATAAGAGGGAAGAGTCTCAGCAGAAGAACACATTCCATTGCTTGAACAAGCAAATTAGACATCTTGTAGAGTCCTCTAAGGCTAATTATGAAACTAAATTAGTATCCATAGATAAGGATAATCACAAGGATTTCTTTAGCTATGTCTATGATGTAAAAAGGAAGGCTTGGCTTTGCACCAAATTCAGAGTGGACGATACCACTCATACTGAACCTGAAGACATGGCAGACAGGTTTGGCAACAATTTCACACTCTGTTTCCACCAATCATACCACACAGCATAGCTGTCAAGAGTTCACTACCTAATATCTCCAAATTACTGGTCATAACTGCACTCTTTAGTGTCAAAAACACAGCCTGTATGGGACTGGATAACATCCCATGCTGTTTGCGAAACAGTCTAAAGCAAGAGTTAGCAGAACCACTGGGTAATCTCTTCAGCTACAGTCTATGTACTAGCTTTGTCCCAGAAGAGGGAAAAACAGCAACTGTAATACCCTGGAACAGAAGGTGTCCCTCAACTGACCCAGGGAACTATGCACCCATAAGCGTGACTAGCCTCGTCTGTAAGGCTATGGAGAAAATCATCTTCAAGCTTATCAACAAGGACATTGGTGATCTTCAAACTCTTCATCTGACCAGTTTTGTCTTCATCAAGGGTAGATCATGCCTGTTAAACCTAGTGGAATTCTTCGAGAGTGTCTCCAAAGCCCTGGATGAAGGCAAATCAGTACATACTGCCTATCTCTACTTGCCCGAGGGCTTTGACACAATCCCCCACTGAGGCATCATTGTGGAACTCACCCACCTGGGAATTAACCCATACATCATTAAATGGGTAGCCAACTGTCTCACCAACAGAAAGCATACAGTCATAGGTGGGGATTCCACCTCTACTAGAAGAGCTGTTACCAGTGGTGTCCCACAAGGGCCTGTGCTGGGCTTCCTACTGTTTGTAATATATTCCTCAGAAAATCAGGTGTAAAAATAAGGTCTGTGACTCAACAGATTCACTGATGACTGCAAACCAGGTGCAATCATTGAATACACAAATGATGTCAATATACTACAAAAATGTGCTTACACATATACATGATTGTTGCCAAAGCCACAGACTTAATTCCAAATAATGGAGTAGTATCCCTTTCAACAAAGGAGAAGTCCATGCAACTTACATTATTAATAATACCCCCTATGTTCTAATCCAATGTTGAGATATTTAGGAATGTAGGTTGATGGCAACCTCACTTTTGATCATTATGTGTCCATAGTGGTAATGAAGGTCCTTTAATTTGCATACCTCATAAGTGAGCATATAGCATCTCAGACTAAGGATGTTATAACAACACTGTACTCATCCCTCATCAGACCAATAACAGAGCATGATGATCCTTTTTGCATGTACACCTGCAGCAGCTGGAGAGACCTCAGAGGTTTGACACTAAGAAAATCCAGGCACTTCCAGCACATTACCTACATGGATAGACTGAAGACCCTGTCATTGTATTCTGTATCATATAGACTGCTGAGAGGCAACTTGTGGCTGGCCTACAGAGCAGTCTTGAGACCTGCATTAATGGAAATGCTGCTCCTCTGCAAATCACATGGGACAAGACTCACTTGCTCTAGGGACCTTAACCTAGCTTGTGACATCAACAGAACATGCTGGATAGACAGATATGTTTCACAGAGATTGCGACTCCCATGGAACAAACTTACAATTCATTTGAAACTGAGATTCTCAATGATGCTATTTAAGCATAACTGAGGCAACTAGATGGGGAAGTGTAGATTTACCTCAGAGGTTTCACCTATGTCATTCTTATACAGGGTCAAACAGCAGTGATCATTGATTTGCAAATATGGACTACATATCTAGGTTTATAAGGGGCCAATGGTACAACTTGAGTAGGCTTGACAAGGCACTAGGGCCATTAGCCTAGTAACCTCCAATAAACCTATGAACCTTGGGCCCTTATGGTTGTAGCTTCATATGAACCTATGAAGCTATAAACGTATGCAGGCCTGCCAACATCTTGTCACACAAATGGGATGCTAATGTCATGTACTATAAGTTCTGCTGCAGTCTTGCAAAAGTCAGACTTGTGCCATTGCACTTGCATTACCTACTGTGTTCTGTAGTCTGTGTACTAAGATAGGCAGGGGATTCTATTCTCACTCCAGACAACTGTGTGTGAATGTGTACTTTTGCTTGACATTAAAGAGAGTCTTTTAGCATAGATTGTGGGATATTGTTATTATCATATTCTCAAGAGACACTGCTAATGTCATCAAGTATATCAGATGTCTGGATTTACAGTCATCCCACCAGGGTATGATGAGACACTGGCCTGGAGGCCAGGCAGATGTCACCTCATCCTATACCAGACAGATGGCATTGACATCACTTTTAATCTATTCACATACATCAAGCCATGGATTGTAGGCCCTGTATTATCTTCCTGAGAAAGTCCTGTGGTCTCTCCAGCTGCTACATGTGTCTGTAGAGGTACATGCAAAAGAGAACATTATACTGTATTACTGTTCTTTTCTGATCAGGTTTGACTACAGTGCTGTCATACAATTCTAAGATCTGAATGTGATGGCATGACTTATGATGTGCACCATTTGTTTGTCCTGGAAGATCAGAGAAGTTAGAAAGTAATGATACACATTGCAGTCTCTGACATCAACACCCTTACAAGAGCATTTACTATAACATTGTGAAATTTTGGATGTGATCAACTATCTACCTTTGAACGGGCAATACAAGTCAAAGGTACAATGACCAGTTAAACAACACAAATGCAGATATACTAAGCAATAAGATAACTATGCATGCTATGCGCCCTGAGCATCAGACACTGCTTTTCTATCCCTGAATCCAAAAGATAGAAAACAGGCATATGACACAGATATGATTACTTTGACATGGTGTTTTGAGGGGGGGGTGGAAGCCTAGGCTGGTGAGTGTGTGTGTGTGAGTATGAAGGAGAAGAAGGCAGACATTGCAATAAAACAACAAATGACCAGTGAGACAAACTGAACAACAGTTGTGTGTGTCTGTAGGGGTCCTTCAGGTGAGATTGGTGTGTGAGTATCTGTATCAACACAGCAAAGCTCTGTGCTAGCTCTATTTCTTGGGCTGTCAGACAGATGTGAGATGTGCATGGTAGAGGTGGCAGTTCATCATTGTTGTCCTCGACCATGAAAACTAGTTCTGCCTGGAGCTGTACTGGCATATCCATGCCCATGGTCAGATGCGGTGTTGCTATCTGAATGCGACTGATGTCTGCTGAACTAGCTCCCTGCACAGGGACACCCAGGACCATGATCCCATGGCCTGCCATATCTGGGTATGGACAGCAGACTCACTGATGGAGCAGTGGAACTACTGCCATTATGGGAGGTGATTGGTCACTGCCATGTTGGCTGACAGTAGATGATGTGGCTGATCTATGCCCATGAGGATGTTGTTCCACTCCTAGCAGGTGTTTCATCACAGACACTGCTTGTTCCATGACAAATACCTTTCAATCCATCACAGACATCCCTCTTTCCAATGTAACATTTATCCAATCCAGTGAATCAGTAACACCATGAAGTCGGTCACGCATGTCAGACTGTGCCACATCCACAACCAGGATAATTTGACTGTTCCATATCCACAACCAGGATCATTTGTCAGGTACACCTATGGGAGTGTGCCTGTGCTTCCATGATGGCCATAAACATAGGGTGAGTGGCATGGGAGATGACACCTGCACTAGGTGGAAGAGGGACAGCAGGCCTCCTCTGAGCATCCCATCAATATTTTCCTGTATGCACCTCATCCACACTTTGGCTAAGGACTCAACAGGCAATGAAAATCACAGTAGCCACATTTCCCTGATCAATGTCTTCACACTCCACCTGCCCAATATCTGTGGACTCAATGGTCTGGGTAGGCATAAGCCTACTGGCTGTGCCTAATGGAAATTCAGGAATGTCTGTATGTCAACCTCTGTGTCAGATTCAACCTCTGCACCCCCTGGCAATGCCTCAGTTTGGCCAATATCATCATCAGAGTCTGGTGATCCACTGACATCAGGTGGCACAGGGCCCACACACCTACTGTCATGATCGCCTGTGATAAAAAGCTTGAAACACAGTAATACATTAATATCTGCACTGCTATAGTGTAATATATGTTAAAAACTAACAGTGCTTCCACTATTATAGACAGTACAGCAATTCACACAACAGGCCTGAGATCAAAATCACAAACTGCAATATTTCATTAAATTGCTCAGTACTACTGAGATAAAAATATTTGGCGTACCATCTGCAGAAGACACACTGCAGTATACTTCAGATGGTCCAAGAAGAAGTTAAGCAAGAGGTAAGGGTAACATCATCACAATTAACAGTAACACAGAGGGTAATACATTTACCCCTTTATATGTGCATTAATGGTACTTTGAACAAGAATGTGTCTGACAACTCCAAACTAAGTTTATAACTGTAGCAATCTTTAACCCCCCCCCCAAAAAAAAAAAAAAAACATGTTGATACAGAATTAACTTATTCATTTCAATTGTTTTACTATACAACAGTATTCAAATGTTGAGATATCAAAGCATACCTGTAAGCTCCTCCTCCTGGGATGTACTTGCTTTCTTGGAGGGTATTGTACCCATATTCAGAGCCTGCTGGACTGTACTCTCCTAGGAGCTGTCTGGACCTCTAAAATTGGCCAGGAACTCTTCATTTGGGGTTAGTGGTGGTTTCCTAGCAGGCCTTCTCCGGTAACCATTTCATCACAGACCACTTCAACTTCTTGCCGCCTTGTGATGTTATCATGTCAATGACCCTGTGGCCCACTTGTCTATATGTTCTGGTGTGGCCACTCAAAGCAGCACTGATATATGAACAATCTGCTGCTATATCTGCATCCTATGAGCCATAGCTCTCCATCTGTTTTTTAGGAGAAAAAGCACCATATTGCTTAAAACCATCGACTATGACTTGATTTTCAGCATCAGTGAAGGGGGTGTCCACAGGTTGACATGCCTGAGTGACATACTTGTAGGTGAGATTGACACGCCTGAGTGACATACTTGTAGGTGTCCTAAAACACAACAGAAGTATAATACACATAAGTATCACATAACTACAAAATAACTGTTTCCAGATAAAACAGAAATGGTAGACCATCATTATATCCCACTTTAGAAACATAAAACAGTCTAGAGATGTGAAATACTGACAAAAGGCATGATGCAAAACAAGGAGAGTAACAAGAGCAGCATATCCTTGTATGTGCCATACCAGTAACTCACTTTGCTCACCCCAAAAGAACAGTCTATGTGTTAGAAAAATATGTATTAATGTGTGTATTAGTAATATGCTTAGTGCATTCAGAGCCTAAAAGAGTTAACACATTTATTCTGTTTCATACTGCATAAATCTGTACAAACTGCAGTTGCTTTCTGACCTTGTATTGTCAGCTAAATCTTGCTTGTGCTTTGGAAATTTACTGAGAAGCAGATGATTTCTGCTTGCGTTAGGAAAATAATGAATAGAACAATACTGCTTATATGAAAATCAGACAAGAAGTTCCGCTGTGCCATGAGAACATACACAGCTGTAGAAGTAACAGATAATTAGGACAAAGCCTGCTTGAAAATATGAACTGCAATCAGCATTTGCTTGTATCTGTATTAGAAGAGTACCTTGAAATGTAACACTGTATAATAGAGGCTTGTAAACGAAGTACTGGTCACCAAGGCCAGGTTGTTTTTCTAAAAGGTTTCTCACAAATCTAGTCATGTCAGCAGGAAATCTGAAGTAACACCTGCTGTAGTACAATGCTTAAAGTTGTGTTTGATTACATCAGCTTAGAAGGCCATGTCTTGTAAAACAGTATAAGAATGAACATACTTCCTGTTAGTAGCTAGACAAATCCTTGTATTTGCATGTTTTTGTCTCCTTGCTGCAAGTAAATTAAAGTGCCTTAACTGAACCTTATGTGTATTGGTCTTTGAAGTTTTTTCCTTTGACAGATTGGTCCTTCAGACCGGAAACATTCACTTTGCCTCGGATCAGGCAGGCCAGGTGGCTTGAAACCGTACAGGGAAGAAACCACATCTGTTCTTCTTATTTGAAAAGTCCTCCGACTGAATTGTCGTACAAAAGAGGCCAGACACTTTCTGATCTGTGACTGAAGGACGGGTTTACTCAAACCAGGTGATCAATCACGAAGGCTCAGGTAAGGTGAATCTACCTTCTTTTTTCTGTTTTAGATCAGGGACTAGATTTGTATTTATTTTGTTAGAGACTTTAGTTATAAGTCAGGGAAAGAAAGATTACTGTCTTGTCATAGATCAGGGAAACAGAGCAGGTAGGCAGTCATTCTGAAAAGACTATAAAAATATCCGTAGTACCATGTAAAAATAAGGTGCTACGTAACGATTAAAAGGGTAGAATAAAATGGGTAATAATTGTACAAAAAGGTCCCAAAATCCACCGTTAACCGAAGACGCGAAATACATGCAGTCACAGCGTGCTGATAATATTAAATACTACTCAAAATGGGTTAATAAATATGAATTTGATGGTAAACTAGAGAAATCCTCGCTTGTCAAACTTGTCAAACAGCTTAAAACTGATTCTAAAGGTCGGGTAAAGAAGCAACGTCAATTAGGAATTCCTCAGGCACACAGGTGGATTGAGGAAGTAAATTGAAGGGAACAAAAGAGTAATAATTCAAAAGCCATGTTTTTAGATAAGGAGGATAATAACTTAGTAATAGCATCAGCCCCTCCGCCTCCCTTACCAGAATATGAGGCAAGTGAACAAATTAGTCCACCCCTGCGATATCCTGCTATCATTGCAAGTGGAGACATTACAAAAGCGAAACTGTTTGTTAGAGATCCCGTTGAGACCAGGTGTCGAACACGGGCAGAAAACTCAAAAGGGGACATTGAGTTATATCAAATGGGTAGAAATTCACGATTTATGAGTGAAGAAGAAATATGCCCACTTATAGAAGTGCCAGGCAGGGCAAGAAGGTCAGGACCCAACTATTCTAGTGTATAGACCCTGGACATCTGAAAAGCCACTGAGGGAATTCCCCATCCAAAAGTTAATTTTAGAAAGTTCTTAGAAGATTTGCAAGGAATGAGGCTGAGTTATAATTTAAACGGAGAAGAGATAGAAAAAGTAGTCAGACAAATTGTGGGACCAGATTGGCACATGATTAGTGGCGACTGGAATCCCGATGACATTGTGCTTAGGCCCCTCCCACATAGCAGTGCAGAGTTAGACAACAGAGTGAAAGGTCTTACAGACCGAATCTCTGAGAAATGGAAGCCTAGGGCAGACTGGACTTGCATTAATCAATGCATCCAACAGAAAGGTGAAGCTATTGACCAACATTATGCCAGACTATTAGAATGTTTTAATAACCATTGTGGAATGCAGGTTCCAGAAGACCAGACACATGATTCCCCATATGAGCAGCAGTTAAAGAATGCATTTTTGAAAGGCAGTATTGCACCTATAAGCAGCTTTATTACAAAACACATGGTAGATCATCGTAAAAGCAGGTTACAGTCATTGCTTGAGTATGCTAGACATGCCAAAAGGCATTTTAATAGCAAAAAAAAAAAAAAGAGAAAGTCCAAGTATTTTCTGTAGAAGACAGAGCAGAAGTCTATGTAGTACAGTCCGGGAAAAAGGGCAAGAGAAATGCCCAGGGAAACAAACAATCTGATCAACGATCAGAGGACTTTGAAGGGCGAAAGAAAAGGGGTGAATGTTTTAAATGCGGTAAGAAAGGACACTTGGCAATGGATTGCGAGAAAAATAAGAAGGCAACTACGGAGGATAAGGAGGGTGAGGACTGACTATATGGTAGTCAGGAATCACTAGAAGGGGATAGCAGAGAAGGGACAAATGAGTATGTGATAGAGGGAGTAGAGAATGTGACAGAAGACATAGAGGAAGTGCCAGAAGTCACGGATAGTGAAGAAAATGAAATATTGGATTTGGCTTTGTTGAGCTTAGAGCTCTATTTAGCAGACACAAAACCAGAAGTCATGCTCCTGGTAGAAGGGAGGAAAGTCACATTTTTGTGTGACTCAGGGGCCTCATGGACCCTGATACATCCCTCCAAACTGCCAGAGAACTTGAGTCACCTGATTACATATTAGTGAAAGCAGCTAATGGACAGCTGTATCGGGAGCCCCTCTCCCATAATATTGTGATAACTGATCCTGTTTCAGGATTGACCCAGAAAAGCGAAATTGTTGTTTCTGCAAAATGCCCTGTAAACCTCTTGGGCAGAGACCGTATGCAGCTATTTGGTATAGCAGTAGTTCCAACCATGCAGGGTATGGAAGCACAGCGGCAAATTGATACCTTTGCAGTGCAATCGGAGGGTAAAACATATTATTGGTACAGCCAGGACTTGGTTATGACTGGTCCAGGGGCAGTGACCGAAGAGTTGATGAATGTAGCCATCAGCAAGTTCCCCTCCCTTGACATTGATAAACAGCATTTGTTGCACTGTACTCTGTATTATTGTAACACACCAGGACCTGATCAGGAATATGATAAAGAATTGTTTAGAAATCATGTAAAACAGATTGGTATTATGTAATCTGTACTGGGACACAGAAAGGAACAGTGTAGTCAGCTGTTCATTGCCCCAGGAGTTCTTTGCACTTTATAAATCTAATCAATTACCACATGTTAGCTTAACTAAGGACAAAAATGTGAAATAGGTAGACTTGGAAGAAAAAGTCAAGAGATGGGAGAAACAGACAGAGTTAGAACTGTCAGAACAGAGAATACAAATACAGAAGCTGAATTGGATAACTTAAACCCACCCAGCTGTACACTTGCAATCTGGCAAGGACAGCTGATTGGCACTCCTATTGAAGGAGGAAGAGAATGCCTTACAGAATATACCAGAAACTCTCTGATCAACAGGAAAATCAGATGTAGGACTTATTCGTACAGCGGGACCAGTTACTATTACGCCAAAGTCAGCATTTAGACCACAAAAAAGACAGTATCCCTTAAGAAAAGATGCAGAGGTAGGAATCAAGCCTATTATAGCAGCTTTGCTTAACTCATTCACTCCAGAGCAGCTCAGAAAAAGCTGCCTGCTTAATTCCACCATAGGAACAACAGTACAGCCTGAGCTCATTTTCAGAAAATCCATTTGTAATACTATACAGAAAACAAATGTTCATAACTCTTTAACTATAAGAGATACACTAAAAATGTAAACGCGAAAGTTATTCAGCAGACACTGACCTTTCCAACAGTGTAAATGTTGATAGTGCATATCAAAGTCATTATTAAATATTTGTTAATGAATGCTGATATTGTGCACATTTTTTACCTTTTTGGAAAAGCAAAGCACAATATATTGATCTATGTACCATGCAGACTCATACAATTTGAATTTAATTTGTTAGTATGAATGTCAGCTTTAAAATGATACCTTAACCATTACTGTGTGACGCTCCTTTCATGAGATATTCACAGAAATATGATAAATATATTACTTCTCATAATTGATAAATAAACAAAGCATAATATCTCATCACCTGTAACAGACAGAGCCTACATATCAGTGTAGAAGTTGTGCATGTGAATGTCAGCTTCAAAATGATGCATCATTTGTGTGATTACCATGCTCCCTCACAAAGATAGGGGAATAATAATGAGAAGTATTGTAAATGTATAATTTTCATATTCGTACAAGACTAAACAAACTGTGATATCTGTACATGTGTACAGTGCACAGACACAGTTCTTTTACCATGATGTAAGGAGTAACACTGTCTTCAAAATGATGTATTACTTCACATAATGAAATGCTCACTTACAAAGTTATTTACCAAAATATGAAAAAAATCATAATTTCCATAACCTAAGTCTGAAACAAACTTTGATATCTGCCTATGAGTACAACATACAAGCACAATTCTTTTACCATGTTAGAACTATTAATAATCTTTTCAAAATGAGATATTACTTGGCACATTCAGATGCTCCCATGCAAAGTTATCTACCAAAATATGAAAAAAAAATCATAATTTCCATAACCATAAGTCCCAAACAAACTTTGATATCTGCACATGTGTCAAACATACAGGCACAATTCTTTTACCATGTTAGAACCAGCAATACTGTCCTCAAAATGAGATATTAATTGGCACATTCAGATGCTCCCATGCAAAGTTATTTACCAAAATATGAAAAAAAATCATAATTTCCATAACCATAAGTCCCAAACAACTTTGATATCTGCACATGTGTCAAACATACAGGCACAATTCTTTTACCATGTTAGAACCAGCAATACTGTCTTCAAAATGAGATATTACTTGGCACATTCAGATGCTCCCATGCAAAGTTATTTACCAAAATATGAAAAAAATCATAATTTCCATAACCATAAGTCCCAAACAAACTTTGATATCTGCACATGTGTCAAACATACAGGCACAATTCTTTTACCATGTTAGAACCAGCAATACTGTCTTCAAAATGAGATATTACTTGGCACATTCAGATGCTCCCTTGTAAAGTTATTTACCAAAATATGAAAAAAATCATATTTCCATAACAGTTATTTGCCAAGCTCAGAGAAATGAATTTTACACAACACATTTCATAACAGTGTTTTACTTACTATACTGGTCCGACTTGGTCATGGGTGTTTTACATACATATACTTACACACATACATAAACACATGCCTGTGTATGTGTATATATGTGCAAGTACATTATGTGCATACATATATATCCATACATGCCACACACACACACATACACACACACACACACACATATATATATATATATATATATATATATATATATATATATATATATATATATATAAACATACGCACATACACACTCGCACAGGAATAAAGAAATCAGGGGTTTCAGATGGTAGGCAGTTGATGAAGAATGGAGGGGGGGTGGCTTGCAATGACTCCAAGCAAAGAAAAAACACAACCTGGCGTGTGCATTCATCAATGTGATAACGACTGCTACTTAGGTGAATAACAGTGACAGCTGCTGAGAGTTTTACCTGAAAAGTGATAATGAGTCAGTGCTATATTGTAACTGACTTATTGCTAATGTGATAATGACCTTCCTTTCATTCCTGCTAAGTTATGCATGCTCAGACATGGGTGATAATTGCTGCACATATCCTGTTGACTAGGCATTCATTATATTACCTTGTGCAGCTGTTATGTAAAACAGACTCAGTATCATCAGTAAAGAGAAGACCTGAGTCAGTCAGTCAAATAGTATAACACTTAGATATTACTGAGGCTTTCCTCCCACCTAAATTCCACACATGACAGACAAGGCCAGGAGAAAAGCACAAAAATATGGTAGCTCCATGCTGTCAATAATCACCTAGTGATGACCTTTATCTCACTCAGGCAGTATATTCACAAACAGAATAATACAAGCAGAAGTGATGTAACCCAATGTAATTTGCAGACTGACTTTCTCTATGTCTCCAGTAACCCCTCCAGTTGTTTGCATTCTGTATGCACAGGCACCAAAATGACACAAATTGGACCAGCAGTCACTTCAGCAGTGAGACCATATATGCACAAGCACTTCCCGGATACACAATTAATTATTTCCCCAAGCAACATCCTCATAATTATGTCCAGGTATATATGCATCCAAAATTAAACATTTCCACAAACAAGCCTTCAGTAACATTTCCCAGTATGTGCAACCATCAGCAGGAACACCCAAGCAACTCCTTCAGTAGAATGCTGAGGTATGCGCAATGTCCACAATTAAACACTTCCCCAAACAAAATATCTGTAAGATTTGCTGGTATTAAACCACCAAATGAAGCATTCACCCACGCAAACCCTTCAATATAATGTATGCACAGGCACCATAATGAAAGATTTCCCCAAAACAACCGTTCAGTAACATTTCCTGGTATGTACAAGCACCAAAATGAAAAATTCAGAAACGAACACCGAATGTGCAGGTGGGAAATTGCATCACATTATCTGTTAAGTAAACATGCATCAGATTCCTTGTACATAAGTCAGAGTCATTACCATCTGTTATGACAAAGACCAGAGTAAGTTATCTCTTACTGAGCATTGGATATACTGTGGAACACAGTGAACACAGTCAAACAATGGAGAAGCTATGGGACAACAGTGATGTTGCAATGAACTGGATGTCCCTCTAAAATTGATGAAAAGACAAGACAAACACTGGTCATGGAGGCTGCCAAGAGACCTACAACAACATTGAAGGAGCTGCCGGAATTTCTGGCAAGTAGTGGTTGTGTACTACATGTGACACCAATCTCCCGTATTCCAAAAATAAGACAAACCA
The DNA here is from genome assembly GCF_019279795.1 of Protopterus annectens. Taxonomy (NCBI): domain Eukaryota; kingdom Metazoa; phylum Chordata; order Ceratodontiformes; family Protopteridae; genus Protopterus; species Protopterus annectens. The sequence goes on along the minus strand of NC_056736.1, from coordinate 192,191,329 downwards.
GACATTTCACACTGCCATACAAAGTTATATAACAAAAATCCCAGTATTTGTCCCTTATTGAGTACAATGCCCATTTCAGCATGTACCTCACCCATGAATTACCCCCAGAAATGTGACATCAACACAACCTGCTGGAGAGAAAGGTTGGTCTCCCAGAAGCTGCCCCGTGTCTGGAATAGACTTCCCATACAAGTCTAACAGAGCACCTTGCTGACCCTATTCAAGTGAGCTTTGATGAGTGGATGGGAAGACACAAATTTGTCTCAGGGGTTCCACCTGTGTCCCTCATTTTCATAACTGTAGTTCTAAACAAACTATGATATCTGTATAATTGTACAGCATACAGATACAGCTCTTTTACCATGTTGTAAGGAGTAATACTGTCTTCAAAATGAGGTATCACGTGGCACATGCACCATAGCAAACTTATTTACAAAAATATTATAAAAAAATAATACTTGCTGCTATCCCAACTAAATAAACTGAGAGGAATTTACAAAAATAGTCCTGTCGAATATGCACAAGCACCAAAATGCAGCATTGCCCACAATGACCCCTTGAGTAGTATGTCAGTAGTATATCAGTGACAACATGCTCAATACTATACACAAAATTCATCATTTCTTCTATTCCATTAATCATACAGCCATTTTTGTTTTTTTCAGACAGATGTGGACAATCATATGAACAGAAGTCTATGCATACTGAGCATTTCAGTTCTAAAATAAGCAGAAAATAATAAACAAATAATCTAATAATACATTAAAAATGTATATACACATGAAAAGATTCACCTATTCTGTCCTTTAAAAATAATATATGCACTGCTCAGGTACATTTTAGGCAAACAAACAAGTGTAACCTCACATCTGGATTGCACTTCCCAATTACTTATTTCATCTCATTTGAAGGGATTCCCTCAGTTTGGGGATTTATATGTTCCCAGCCTCAGCAGTACAGGACAAAACTGACATGATCTGTGTATGTATATGTCTGATGTTACTGCAATGGATGGAGATCTCCCTTTTGTCATTTCATCAGTTTATTAACATTGCGTTATTGCACACAGCCTATATTATAAAGTGCAAATGACCATCAGCTGTCAAAAAATGGCACAACAAGCTTTTACATGAATCCTGTACTTGAGTGAGTAAAACACAACCAAACATGTGCATATGCATTATTTCAGATAATATGTCCGCAGGTAGTCTCATCAGTCATGCATAAAAGTTGCTGACAGTCCCAAAAAGATGTTTTAAACATTCGGATCTACAAACCACAAACAGAAAACTGCATAAGAAGCAGGCGTGCCAACTGCTCCCGACTACCACAATAAAGATTGCGACCAACAATGTCAAAGCGTTTTCTACACTACGAATAAATTCCACATTTGCAGAAAATGTAAGGCAACCTAAGTGGAACTGGTCAGCAAATATGAAGAGCCACTTGACGTATTAAAGCATCTCCAACACAAATTAGGTAAACATCCAAAAAAAAAGCACTCAGCAAGACTGTAGTGTAGTCCAACAGCAAAACAGAACAGCATGCCTGTGAACACAACCAAGAAAATCAGCACTTCTGTTGTACACAATGTTCTTATCATCCACGTTCCCTTCACTACATTCGTCATGCTTGAGGAACTGCCTCCACTCAAGCAAAAACCATGATTTTAAGCTGCTATCAATTTTCACTGTTGGAAGCTTTACTTACATGAGACAATGGCCCGAATGACTTAGAACATCATCTTCTCTTGTTTGGCAGAATTTTTAAAAAGTAAAAGGGATGCTTGATACAGAAAATAAACCGGCTTTTTTAGCCATATGCTTCAAACAAGAGCAGAATTCCACAGCGTATGCTGACTACGCTAACAACAGGTACGCTGACAAGCTAAACAACAGGTTCTCTCACAAGCTAGTATGTAGTCCAAATACCATTACTTGGACATCCCTCCACAGCGAATAAAAGAATCAAAAGCAAAAAAAAAAAAACAGGAAGAAGACATTGACTTACTCATTTCTTTCTCCAAGTTGGAATCTGACATCTCTTTTGAGGCTATTAGGCCCATAGACTGCCTGCCATCTGCATTTGATCTTGCCTTTGGAGGCTGATAAGTCACATGCAACTAGCATGTCACTGCCGACCATTTAGGTTGACAAAGCCAAAAGGAAAGCCTAGACTGGTTGTTATGCTTGTTTACCTACCAGCAGCTATCCCTCTTCACAACTGAATTTTACAGCTTTAATGTTTCTAAAACATCAAGCACCTTCCACCCTACTCACCGATCATTTCTGGCACAACAGACGATACTTCGAAACAAAGTTGAGTGCAAACTTATTGAATTAGCTTACGTTCTGGCATAGACTGTTGTGTTAAAAGATTTGCTTGTTTTTCTTTGACTGCTACATTAGATTTAGGGAGGGGATCAGTAGATTAGGCTTGGGAGGGGAAGGGGGTGTGACGCAAATGGTGGCTTGGATTGCAAGAATCCGATTGGATGCCACCATTTGCTCTATCAAGAACTTTTAAACAGGATTTTCTACAATAACTTTAATGTGAGCTTAATGAAGAAACATGCTGAATCGTAACTATACAAGGTAATTTACACATTGAGTTACGATTTCAGCGTGTTTTGCATTAAGCTCAGCTAGAAATCTGGAATACAGTTTCTCACGCTTGTGGAAGGCACTCGGGGTAACAGCTTCCAATTAGTATCTTCTCATGGCGCGCTCAGTGTTAAGCACAGAGGCACCATGAGAAGGTACTCGGGGTTAATAAAGGGGTGCTGGTGGAATCTCCTGATTCACCATGTAACACACCCTTATTTCCTGTTAAGAAAGCGAATGGGGAGTGGCGTATGGTCCAAGATTTACAAGCTGTAAATGACACAGTAATACCAAGGGCATCTATGGTGCCAGACCCACACACCCTGTTGAATGATTTAAAACCTCAACAGAAATATTTTTCTGTGGTAGATATTAGCAATGCATTCTTTTTGATACCGATACACCCTGACAGCCAGCATTGGTTTGCATTTACATTTCAGGGGAAAAGGTACACATATACGCAACTGCCACAGGGGTGTTGTGAAAGTCCAACAACATTCTCACAAGAAATTGCAAGCAACTTGGCGGGATTTACCCCACCAAGAGGTAGTCAGATTTTGATTTATGTTGACGATATCCTGCTGGCGTCCCCCACCCAGCAAGATTGTAAAGAGGACACCATAGCGCTATTACAATTTTTAGCCACTGAAGGACATAAAGTAAACAAAAATAAACTGCAGCTTTAGAAAAAGCAAGTTAAATACCTAGGATATGTAATATCCAAGGAAGGTAGGACATTAGATGAGGACAGAAAAATAGCAATTTTGCAAGCACCAAAACCCACTACAAAGAAGGAAATGATGTCCTTCCTGGGTACAACTAATTTTTGTCGGAGCTGGATTCCAAACTATACCTTGGAATCTGCACTGCTGACTAACCTGATTTATAAAAAGCCTATGGCAGCACAGGATTTGTTACAATGGACAGTAGAAGCAGAATCTGCTTTCTGTAAACTGAAACAGTTAATAGCGTCCTCAATAGTTTTGGGATTACCAAACTATCATAAACATTTTTTCCAAACTGTAGATTGTAAGCAAGGTTAAATGACATCAGTGTTAACACAGCAGCATGGGGACAAGCAACGCCTTATTGCTTATTATTCTTCACAACTGGACCCAGTGGCACGGTCGTTACCTCACTGTGTACAAGCAGTAGTTGCAGCTGCAATGGCAGTACAGGCTTCAGCCTCAGTAGTGTTGTTCCACCCTCTCACATTGAGAGTGCCTCATGCAGTCACGATTATTTTACTGCAAGTGAAGGTAGCATATCTTTCTCCTGCTAGGCATCTTTCCTGTATGACTATATTGTTGAGCCAACCTCACATGACAATTGAACATTGTACGACTTTGAACCCTTCTACCTTGCTCCCAACCCCTGCAGATGGCACACCGCACAGCTGCCTGCAGGTGATTGAGCAAAAGACACTACCTAGAAAAGATCTTACGGATGTTCCCTTGGATGATGCCGAGGTGACATATTACATGGATGGCTCATGCAAAAGGGGTCCTGCAGGACAGAACCTAGTAGGATATGCAGTAGTTTCTGACAGACATTATAGAAGCAAAATCTTTACCACACAGTTTATCTGCACAGGCAGCAGAATTGATTGCCTTGACACGGACATGTACCTTAGCAAAAGGTAAATGTGTAAACATTTTTACTGACAATCAGTATGCTTTTTCTACTGTACATGTTTTTGCACAACAGTGGAAAAATCGTGGAATGATAACATCTACTGGCAAACCGATTAATCATGCACAGTTTATTTTAGATCTTTTAGAATCTATTCAGTTACTTCAGAAAGTAGCTATTTGTAAATGCACAGCTCATACCAAGCAACAGGACAGGATTTCAAAAGGTAATGTGAGAGATGATACAGCTGCAAAGCAGGCAGCTTCAGAAGCATTTCTTTTGAATGAGGAATTACAACCCTCTGAGATTTTAGACTTAGAAATGTTAAAAACAATGCAGACACTTACTACGAAAGTTGAAAAACAAAGATGGGTAAAACGAGGAGCAATTCTTGAAAAGGGGCTGTACATCTCTAAAGAAAGGAAACCGATATTGCCATCTAATTTGTTTAGATATGCAGCTTTGTTGAGCCATGGGCAGAGACATGTCTCAACAGGGGGGATGGTACAGCTGGTGAACCGAGTGTTCACGACATATGGCTTCTCAAATTACTCTCAAAAATTCTGCGTGGTATGCCACGTTTGTAATAAACGTCATGCACAATGGGTGTTAAAGCCCAAGCAAGGGAGTTTTCCTATACCACCATATCCATTTCAGACTATTTGTATGGATTTCATAGAGTTGAATAAATGTGAAAATAAGAAGTACTGTCTTGTCATTGTAGATATGTTTTCCAGATGGGTGGAAGCCTTTCCGACTAAAAATCCAGATGCTACAACGGTGGCCAAAGTCCTTGTCAAAGAAATCATCCCTAGATTCGGCATTCCGGAAAGGATCTACAGTGACAATGGCACGCACTTCGTGAATCAGATTATACAACAGCTAAGTAGATTTTTCGGTATTTCTTTAAAAAAAACATTGTGCATATCACCCACAATCTGCAGGGCTAGTAGAGAGGCATAATGGGATTTTAAAAAGTAAGTTAAGAAAATTAATATTAGAAACACAGAGAAACTGGGTGTACAGTCTGCCCCTGGCACTGTTGAGCATGAGAACTGTTCCGAATGCAAAAGGATTGACTCCTTTTGAAAAGCTCTTTGGAAGGGCTTACTATATACCTCAGTGAAAATCTCTCATGCCAGCAGACCAGGAAGCTGACAGTACATTAGCAGAGTATATGCATAAGTTATTAAATTCTAAACATTTGTTGCAGTTAAATTCTGTTTCTGATAAAGAACGAACCAGACCGTCAGAAGTGGCAGTGCCCCCTGGAGCGTGGATCTGGCTGAAGGTAGTTAAGCGAAAGAACTGGGCATCTCCAAAGTGGGAAGGTCCATATCAAGTGCTTCTGTCAACACCCACTGCAGTCAAGATAGCGGAACGTGCCTCTTGGATCCACCTGACGCACTGTAAATTAGTTAAAAACTTTGAACTGGAAAAAAATCTTGTTACATGCCAAGAGTAAAAATGATAGAGTCCAGAAGAAACAGGAATGCAGAACAACCATTTCCTCAGAAGTATTGCATAATCATCCTGTTAACTGTATTTGTGACAATAATCTTTTTGCTGTGGCCTTTCCTTTTCCCAGCCACACAGACTGAACTGAATAAACGTGAAGCGTTACTCATAAACTGGCATCCAAACTTTAACACTTACCAGGCAATTAAATATGTGTATGCTAAGACTTTCAATGTTTCGAATTGCTGGATTTGCACAGCTTTGCCGACAGCATACAGCGGGTTATTAATGATTACAGTCCCCCTAGGGGTCAACGAGACCTGGGAAAACTTGATTTATGATACCTCAACTATTACAGCGCAAGATAAAATAGCATTGTACTTGTCTGTTCCACAAAAGGGAACTGTGTGTTTTTATAAAAATGATACTGTTCAGGTGGGTTGGAGCAATTGCAATGTGACTGTTCCTTATAGATGTTATACTAAAGGAAACAAAGTAGGTCTTTATTGTAATACAAACTATGATTCATTTCTTGGATTGCTGCATAAAACACTTGATGAAGTAAAACATAATTCTGTTCTTTATAAACAGCTGTCTATAATTGATAGAAAAATGTTTCATGCAGGGCGAGTGTATATTCATAGCAGGGTTAATACTAAAGTAGAGGACTGTTATTTTGTGTGTGGCAGAAAGGTATACAAATGGTTACCTGAGAATTGGTCCAGCAGTTGTTTTTTGGGTTACCTGGTTCTGGCCATACGACACACTGCAGTTTTGCCTCATGGAAAAATTCTAAATGTCCAAGAGGTCATCAAGAAACATGAGAATCCTGTGGGACGAATCAATGCATGTTGGAAAGACCATCATTTCCTAGGCAAAGGGCTGACACATATAAACTTGAGTGATAGCGTTATATCGTGGGCAGGCATATCACCAGCATATGGAGCAGTGAAATCGATTTGGGAGCTGAGAAAACTGTCAAAACTTCTCGAAGTAATGAGCAATGCAACTTTTTCTGCTCTTGAATTGGTGACTGATGAACTGAATGCTATGAGAACTGTAGTGGTCCAAAGCCACATGGCTCTTGACTTCACCCTAGTGGTGAGAGGTGGTATGTGCGCTTTAATCCAAGAAGAATGCTGTTCGTATATTCCTGACCATAAACACGAGATAGGCAATCATCTTGAGGTAATTCAGCAAGTGTCGGCCATGACCAAATCAGGCCCAAACCCACTGACAGACTTTTTCCAGAAATGGTTTGGGGGGGTGGGGTACCATCCTAATGACTATCCTGATTGCCATTTGTGTAGGTATGCTCCTACTGGGAGTATGTGTTTGTTGTGGTATCCCCTGCATGAAAATACTGATTAAAGACCTTATAGACATGTCGGTTTCTGAAACCTTATATCAAAGTACTGAGTTTGAAGGACTATTAAAAGACTGAAAATGCTTTCATAAGTTAAAACTGAATGATTTTCTTAACTGCAAATCCTGCGTGGAAGAGGTTAGGAGAAGAAAACACACTGTTTATGCTTATCTTGAAAGTAGAATAAAAGTATTAATGGGGGAAATGTTAGAAAAATATGTATTAATGTGTGTATTAGTAATATGCTTAGTGTATTCAGAGCCTAAAAAAGTTAACACATTTATTCTATTTCATACTGCATAAATCTGTACAAACTGCAGTTGCTTTCTGACCTTGTATTGTCAGCTAAATCTTGCTTGTGCTTTGGAAATTTACTGAGAAGCAGATGATTTCTGCTTGCGTTAGGAAAATAATGAATAGAACAATACTGCTTATATGAAACTCAGACAAGAAGTTCTGCTGTACCATGAGAACATACACAGCTGTAGAAGTAACAGATAATTAAGACAAAGCCTGCTTGAAAATATGAACTGCAATCAGCATTTGCTTGTATCTGTATTAGAAGAGTACCTTGAAATGTAACACTGTACAATAGAGGCTTGTAAACAAAGTACTGGTCACCAAGGCCAGTTTGTTTTTCTAAAATGTTTCTCACAAATCTAGTCATGTCAGCAGAAAATCTGAAGTAACACCTGCTGTAGTACAATGCTTAAAGTTGTGTTTGATTACATCAGCTTAGAAGGCCATGTCTTGTAAAGCAGTATAAGAATGAACATACTTTCTGTTAGTAGCTAGAGAAATCCTTGTATTTGCATGTTTTTGTCTCCTTGCTGCAAGTAAATTAAAGTGCCTTAACTGAACCTTACGTGTATTGGTCTTTGAAGTTTTTTCCTTTGACACTATGTTTGTATGTGTCATAACAGTAACTCAGCTTTGTTTCTGCCCCTCAACAGAACAGTTGTACCCATGTATGTGCCATAACAGTAACTCACCTCTCTCCTTTCCCAAAATTGCAGCCTATGTTTGTTTGTGTCACCCAACCTGCCCTTCAGTTGTTGGCAAATGCATATCATATTATTGACAGAATGTTCTCACACATTTTAAGGTTAATGATATAGCATAGCTTGCAGGCTGCATGTCTCAGAGTTCTGCTCAGATAACTGATGAGTGACCAGGAAACACAGAAAAGTAAAACAGAGCTGTATAGTTGCAAGCAGTAATCATAATAGGCTGTGTGATCACTAAGTGCACTACTTCCAATATAATAATAAATAGGTTCATATATTGCTACTAGGCTAACTGCCCTTGTGGACCATTTTAAGCCTAGCCAATTAATCCACTGTGTTTTTAAGGCAAACATCTTAACCATTATGCCACCCTCCCTCTGGTGGTTTATGGTTTGATATCAGTGTACATTCAGTTGCAGTTGGCTGTGTGATTAAATACTTCATTTCTTTGCTGTAAAGCTGATTGTGAGGAAAAGAGGGATAAGGCATCCATCCTGTTTTCTGAAGGTGCATTGGAGTAAGAGTTGAAATCCTGACCTATGTAGACATATTTCATGTGCACTAACATTTTTACTGTGTATGCCATAGATTGTTTTTCCTCCTTTCAACTATTTCTCCCTTATTCTCTTTTTTCTCTTTTCTTTTATACAAAATTATACAAAAAAACTGACAGAGAAAACACAGTTCTAAACAAAATGAAGAGGTTGAATGTTAATGAAATAGACCTGTGAATTGTGCACTGCTACTTGCATTTTGATCCTTGACAGACCTACATGTAACACTTTTAAGTGTAATCTGACACACCCACCTGATGAGGTAAGCAGTCACAGTTGCCATCTCATAAAACACAAACACTGAGGAAGTGCCTACATGATGTGAGCATCCCTACATGGATCCAATTTTTTTGGATTAAGCAATTCTAATAATGTCAGACCTCATTTGCATCTTCACTGTGCTGACAGCCCTGAATCTACACCATTAGCTACCATGTAGCTAGGGAAAAAAAAGGGGAGTCAAATACTGAACACAGAAGGGAGGGTATTACATTTAAAACATGTTCATATTTTGTGCACTTAGTGATCACACAGTCTGTTTATTTTAAGCTTATCCAGATACCTTGATTTAGCATACCTCTCAACTGTAGTTTTTGCCTCATATTTTTGGTCTGTTTCTCAAAAAACTGTTTTTTTTTTTGATAAACCACTTGGATGATCTAATGAGTAAAGTCATTAAATAATGACATGCCATTTGAGTTTCAGACTTTATAACCTTCAGAAAATGCATGCTAACATAAATCCTGTTATTCTTGCAACTTTATAAATTAATAAGAGCAATATTTAAATGTGTTCTTATTTTGTACGAGTAAGAGGTTGAGATGCATGCAAAGCTGTTAACTTCTCCAGCTGCCTGCAAACCTGTTGTTCTTTCAATTTTCTAAGTATGTAAGAGCAATCTTTAAAAAGAGTCTCTATTTCTGGCCCTTTTCCACCACATTATTCATGGCTTTGTCCAAATGTCTTGCCCTAAGAAGTTGAGAGGCATGCTCTGCATTACTGTACTGTTCATTTGGGGGTTGGGCAGCAAAGCTGCATTTTGCAAACCAGTTGTTCTATCAATTTTCTAAGTTTGTAAGAGCAATATTTAAAAACATGGCCCTATTTTTACCCCCCCCCCATTATTTATGGCTTTGTCCAGATATATTGCCCTATTAGGTTGAGAGGTATGGTCTACACTACTGTACTGTTCATTTGTGGGCACAGCATCAAAGCTGCATTACTGTTCTTAACACAAGCCCTGTTACTTTACCAACTTTCTAAGTTAATAAGAACTATATTTAAAATCTGTCCCTAAAATATGGACCTTTGTCTTCCAGTTATTGATGGCTTTGTCTAGATTTTTTGATCTGAGAGGTTGAGAGGTATAACCAAAATAAAAAACTCCAGGTACCAATGATAAAAAGGCAATATGAAGTGAACTTAAATAAAAAAAAATACTTTACTTAGCATTTTCATTAGCTTGTACCAACAGACTTCTTCAGAATAATAAACCAAGATAACAATGAGAGTTAAATATCCCTCTTTAAGGATCAAGCGACTTCCAAATCACCAATAAAAAATAATCATAAATAAAGCTACTGAATTAACTAAAATGTTGTTAACTTGTTTAATGTTATTCCTCATGACATTGGATTAAATTGGATTCATGACTTTTTAGTGAATTGAAAGTCTATTGCAAGTGAAGATGTCAATATTTTGGAAGTCTTTATGGAAGTTATATCAGATGATAATTATGTTTTTTTTGAAGGGCAGTATTTTCTTCAAAACACAGGAGTTGCTATGGGGGTAGCTTGTGCCCCCATATTTGCAAACATTACTATGCTCCAATGGGAAAGAAAATGTGTTTTAAATAAGTTTGAAAGCAGCCCCTGGAGTTTATATATTCACTTTTTGGATGATATATTTATCATCTGGAATAAGTCCATTAGCAAGACTCATGATTTTGTCACTTATCTCAACAGTACAGCATCATTTTTGCATTTTACTTACAATTACAACTTACAAAAAACTATTTGGACATTGAAATAAGTAAGGATTATTTGGCTAGAAAATTAGTTAGTACTGTCTACAGAAAGCCCACCTATTCAAATAGTTTGTTGCATTTTTCTAGTTGTCATCATGTACACCAGAAAGCTGGTATAGTGAAGGGCCAATATATTAGAATAGCTAGAATGGTGTCTGATTATGTGGAATTTATTAATCAATGTGAGAAGTTAGCAGAAATGTTTTACTGCAGGGGGTATCCTGTAAGTATAGTACAGAAACATTTTAAGGAAGTAGACGATTTAAGGAAGGATGGTACCATCATTCCTTTATTGTTATCTAATCAGTCTTTCCAATTAGAAAAAAAAACGAATGTAAGAAACCAGGACAATCAAACTGAGAAAAACAAATAAGTAGAAGCAAGGCTCCTTGACGAAACGCTCTTTAATCCTGAAGTGCGATAATTACAGTACACTTTTCGTTGGGGACAAACCCAACTTCATCAGAAGATAAAAAATCAATCAATCAACACAGTAACCTGAGCTATATATAAACACTCTATAAAATACTGAACACACCCTTCCTAGATCCTAATTAAATAATTGGTGTGTTTCAAGAAATTAGTTACTAAAAACAAGTTTCCAGGTACAAAAAACTTAAAAATTCAAAGATGTGCAGCTTTAAAAAGGGTGTCCAACACTGAAGCACATTTGTTGTTGTGGAGACATAAAAATAATGAAGTAAAATAATGAAAATGAATGTAAAACATATCTTAAATAAAAGACCTGTTTTTTCTTATATGAAAAAGTTACGACCAGGATTTTATGTTGTTTCCGATGACAATTGGTCACTGAACTGGTTTGGCAGCTCAGGACAAATGCCAACCAGTGACCGGGAATTAATGAATCAAGTTCAATAGCTTGTATCTTGAGATTAAAAAATCTTGAGAGATAGATTTTTTTAAAAACTATCTTAATCCTCCGACTAATTATTGTGTGTATATATACATGTTCCACTCGTCTTACACCTAGGATTTCCTTGTTAGTACTTTATAACACATTGAGTATAGGTAAAAGACGATACGAATGTAGGAAATTATGAACTAAATAGTTTATTCAATGCTGAGAGGTCACACCGTCTATTTCAAAATAATTTTAGAGTAAATTGAATGTATTAGGCTACCTTTCACAGTATAATGGTAGTTCAATACTACTACTTGAAACCAGGTAATTGCAATTATGATTGCTAGGTATGCCTCAGTGACCAATTGTCATCGGAAACAACATAAAATCCTGGTCGTAACTTTTTCATACAAGATCTGTTCCATTTTTCTTAATCCATTGTTCTAAGTATTGCTGTAAATGTAGGAAAAAGATATGAATTTGGATACACATATATGTATATGCCAACAATGTTCAAGCACAGGTGTGTGGTTTAATATGTAAAAACAGGTCTTTTATTTAAGATATGTTTTACATTCATTTTCATTATTTTACTTCATTATTTTTATGTCTCCACAACAACAAATGTGCTTCAGTGTTGGACACCCTTTTTAAAGCTGCACATCTTTGAATTTTTAAGTTTTTTGTACCTGGAAACTTGTTTTTAGTAACTAATTTCTTGAAACACACCAATTATTTAATTAAGATCTAGGAAGGGTGTGTTCAGTATTTTATAGAGTGTTTATATATAGCTCAGGTTACTGTGTTGATTGATTGATTTTTTATCTTCTGATGAAGTTGGGTTTGTCCCCAACGAAAAGTGTACTGTAATTATCGCACTTCAGGATTAAAGAGCGTTTCGTCAAGCAGCCTTGCTTCTACTTATTTGTTTTTCTCAATTAGAAAAAAAAAATATTCAGCATGAGCATTGCATTATGATAACTCCTTTATTACTAAATTTAGTTTGGATATTTCAAGCATTATTAGAGTTTTGAATGCAAATTGGAGACTTTTTTCTGGGTTTAGATGGGCTTATTGAGGTTGTGGGTCACCAGCCTCATATTGTTTATAAGAGGTCAAGGAGAGTGTGGTGGCCCGTATAGCCAATAAAACGGATGGTACTTTTATATGTGTTTTTTGCCCACAATGTAAATATATGGCCAATCCGGAATTTTTTGTAGTCAACAAACTACAAATTAGAGTCTATTTCCACTGCTGTTGTAATTCTGTGGGCATTACATATGTGGCCTTATGTCAAAACTGTGAATTTTTTTATGTGGGCAAGACCATAAGAAAGTTTAAAGATTGGGTATATAAGCATATGTTAAATATAAAAAAAGCAGAACATGATTGACAGATGTCGATGCTTTGCCAGAGATGGCCTGCATCAATCACCCCTGGCCAAGGCTCTAGCCACCCCTATAGTGCGTTTTTTAGGCAGTGTTCCAAAGACCAAATTACCACCATAACAGCTACAAACAAATGCAATCTGAGGGTCATGCTGCTCAAAGCTAGAAGTCTAAATCTCAAAATGCACTTACTTGAAGATCTCCTTAAAATGGAGAACATCGACATTTGTGCCATAACAGAGGCCTGGTTCAAGACAGCAGAAAGCACCACTGCACTACCAGGCTACAACTCATTCCACACCTTTCGGCCAACGAACATGGACTGAAGCTCCAAACAAGGTGGTGTTTCCATATTCATAAAGAATGCGCATACCTCCAGACAGGTATCCCAACATAACGCATCTGAGTTACTTCAGGTGCAGCTAACATTGGGTAAGACAGCGATTCAGGTCATAGCTTGCTATAGGTCCCCAACCATGTCCCAAGACTCACACTCCACATTCCTAAGCACCCTAGAGAATATTAGGGTCCAACCTAACACCCTCATACTGGGTGACTTCAACTACCCCTCCATTAACTGGGAAAGCTACTCATGTACCAATGCACATGGCCAACATTTCCTGACATTCACTAATTCCAACGCCCTGGACCAGCTCATTCTTAACCCCACTAGAGGTAGCACTATCCTTGACCAGGTCATTATCAATATGGGCGACTGCTGCTCTACACCAATAGTCAACTCCTCCCTGGTTAGATCCGACCACAAACTAATCACCTTGGATATCCACATCCCTCCAACACCCCTCCCCCCTGCAAAGGAAACCACCATGAAAAACTTCTCCAAAGCTAACTTTGGGCTCCTAAAAACAGAGGTGGCTAAATTCATGGCACCCATGCAAATGGAGAATAGTTGCATGACCACTGAATCATGCACCAATGCACTGTGCAAACAAGTACACAAATGCATAGATCTCACCATACCCAATAGAACCAAGATGCTCACTTCCAAAAAAAGGAAGCCAATTTGGTGGTCCCCTGCCATAAACAAGCTCTACAACAGAAGGAGGAAACTGATGCAGAATAAGGTGAAGTCCCAAGACTGGAAAAGGTCCCTTATCAGTCTCAACAAAAAGTTGAGATCCCTCATCAAATCCTCCAAAGCTAGCTATGAAAACATAATTGTAGCAGATAGTAAAGATAATCACAAGGCCTTCTATAGTTATGTAAGGAATCTCCACAGCAATACCCAGATTTGCCCTGAGCTACTGGACAATAGTACCTCCTATACTGAGCCATCAGATATTGCCAATATACTGGCCAACAGATTCAGTGCCAACTTTGATCCTCTATCCCGACCAGAGGAACAATCACAATTCCAGTAGATTGCCAGGCACCCAGTATTACTGCTGCACAGGTTAAAACAGCACTGTCCAAGGCCAAGAATACAGCTTCTATGGGACCTGACAATATCCCTGGCTGTCCTCTACATGAACTAAATAGTGAACTGGCCCCTCACCTGTGTGCCCTGTTCAATCACAGCCTCACCTCAGGCTTTGTCCCTACTGAATGGCGCACTGCTACAGTCATCCCTCTCCACAAAGGAGGAGCGACTACAGACCCTGGGAACTATCGCCCCCATTAGCTTGTCGAGTCTGATATGCAAAGCTATGGAACACATCATCATGGACCTAATAAACAAGGATATAGAGTCTCCAAACTCTGTATCCCACACAGTTTGGTTTTCTGAAGGGTAGATCATACCTGCTCAACTTGGTTGACTTCTTTGAGTCAGTCACCAGAGCTGTGGATGAAGGCAAGGTGGTTCATACAGCCTACCTTGATCTCGCCAAGGCCTTTGATACCATTCCTCACTCAGGAATCATAGAAAAACTCACTAAGCTAGGCATCAACTGCTATATTACTAGGTGAGTTGCAAGCTGGCTCACAGATAGAACCTACAGTGTGAAAGTAGCTGACTCAAAGTCAGACTGCTGACCAGTCACGAGTGGAGTCCCACAGGGTTCGGTCCTGGGTCCTCTCCTGTTTGGTATCTACTTCTCTGAAATCCAGGCCAACACAAAGGGTCTCTGGCTGACAAAGTTTGCACCCAACTGCAAGTTGGGAGCTATTATTAACTCTTTAAGCGATGTTGACATCCTACAGAAAGGCCTCACTGAGACCAACAACTGATGTCAGAACCATGGCCTTAAGCTCAATGCCAAAAAATGTGTCTTCATCCCCTTGGGAAAAATCTGGTTTCCATGAATTACCACATCAGCGGTAGTCCACTGAACACAGATGGAGTTATAAGAGATCTGGGAACAAAGGTTGACAGCAACCTCTCTTTTGACCACCACATTGCCACTGTGGTCAGAAAGTCCTTCTGTGTGGCACATCTCATTATTAAGGGTTTTTCATCCAGGAAGAAAGAGGTCATTGTCTCCCTCTACTCTTCCCTCATTAGGCCAATCATCGAATACAATGCCCCATTTGGAATGCACCTCATTAGGCACCTGCAACAACTGGAGAGGTCATAAAAGTACCCCACAAAGAAGATCCTAGGCCTTAAACACTTTTCCTATATGGACAGACTCAAAAAAACTCCAACTATTCTCTGTCTCAGATCGCTTACTTAGAGACGATCTCTGCTTGACTTACAAAGCTGTGTCTGACCCACCTCTGTTCGAAATGCTACATCTAAAGAAATCCTAATCACTGCACACCACACGCTCTAGAGACCTCAACCTCATTACCACAATCAAAAGAACATGCTGGAGGGACAGGTTCATAACACAGAGACTGCCCATGCTGTGAAATAGACTTCCCATACATGTCAAGCAGAGCACCTCACTGGCTGTCTTCAAAAGAAATCTTGATGAGTGGATGGGAAATAGAAAATTCACCCTGGGGATCACTCCAGTGGCAATGTTCAACAGAGGCACTGGGACTAAAGGTGGCACGATTCTAAGGTAATCCTATGGGCTAGGCTTGTAAAGGTTCCAGAGCCATTAGCCTAGTACACACCTAAGAACCTATGAATAACACTCTGTATAAGCACATTTTAACATTTTCTGCTCACCAATTTGTGTTCTTTGGGCTTGATGTAGTATTTAAGAATCCTGGGTTTCCATGGTCTGATTTAATTAAGCTTAAGGAGCTTCTTTAGCTGATCATGTTAAATGCATATAGTCTACAACGGCTTAATAATAATGTTTCAATTTCTAGTGTTCTTAGATTCCATTCACATGATGTTTGAAGAATTTTTATTATTATAAGATTTCCATGGGTATTTTTATAAGTATTTATGCACTGCTAAACAGTTTTTAGAGTGTGCATTTCAGTTAATTTAGTAGTTTTATTTATGATGATTTTTATTGGTGGTTTGGAAGTTATGTGATCCTTGGAGTGGGATATTTAACTGTCATTGTTATCGTGGTTTATCATTCTGAAGAAGTCTTTTGGGACAAGGAGATAAAAGCACTAAATAAGGTATTTTTTTGTATTTAAGTTCACTTCATGTTGCCATTTTCTCATTGGTACCTGGTGTTTTTATTTAGCTTGAGAGGTATGTCATGTAGACTCCTTTCCTTGGTGTATTCGGAAAGTTTTTGAATACAGATGGAGCACTAGCATGGGTTCTGCATGGTTAATTTCTGCATTGTTGATTCCCTCCATGCTAATCAACCCAGGAGAGACCAAGGAGGGATTCAACAAGCCTGCCACAGTGTTTAACACCTTTCCACAGGGGTCCATACCTCTACACGACACTTACTAATTTCAGATCTTCCCACTGCCATGCTCTCATCACACTGTGACATGAACACAGTGAAAAAAATGTGTAGGCTTTACTAAATCCCCCCCCCCAATGTTTTTAGATTCTAATATTTCATTTCCTAGCCTTTCATAGCTTGGAGCTTGCTTACATAAAGGCACTATTGGAGTGCATTATTAAATATCATTCCTTTAGCTAAGTTTGCAAGATATTATAACTAACAAGGAAAGAAAAAGTTGTTGACCTGGTTGTCTCAAATGTCAAAGTATCTAAATAGCAAGGGGTAATGCTGTGTATGGCAGTGCTAGTAAGGTATTCTGCTAGGTTAAAGTGGCATCACCTAATAGTGTTTCACAATTTGCAAGGCATGATAGCAATGCCTTCAGTGAGAAGAGTTAAGTAAATATTCTATGAAGCTTTAATAATTTGTGGCACTTTCTTTGAAGCAATATGAGCTGGATGGTAGAACAATGAATAGTACAATAATGATGATGATGATAAACTAAGAAGAGCATGTGGACCAGAATTTTAGTCTGTTTCAGAAGAATAATAAAAGTCTTGGATGCTATTTCTCACTGAAAAAGTAAAAATAAATTCTTGCAGATATGAAATACCAGCAAATGGTGAAAAATGAAAAAAAAACTACAACAACAATGGCACAGTGAAACTGTGAAGGATGGCAACTGTAGCAGTGTATTTTGCCTTATGATGTATATTATGCCTGTGTCCTGACAGAGTGCTCTTCAAACTATCTGGAGATATACAGAGCTACGTATATTTTTCGGGCACTTCAGAGTTGTGTACCGTTAATTGTTGCTTGACTAATTTTATATCATTGCTGGCTGACTTCAGAGTTGTGCACTGTTATTTTTCCTTTACTGTATAGTTTTTCAGATCTCTGCTGAAGGTGTTGGTTTTCCTCTACTCACCCTCCCTATTCCTGTCTTGTTGTTTAAATTTGGAGGCTTTTGCTGTTGCCCGCCCCCACTATAGATTTGATCTGGGACACTCCCCCTAGTCCCATCTCTTTACCTCATTCTACCTAATAGACTCCTTCTGCACTTGTTTTTAGTCATTTTTAATTTAATTGCATTTTTTAAACTGTTTGGTCTAACATTGCTACATACTCAAGTGTGCTAGCTTGCACTGCATTTGAATTGTTTTTTACTGCTGTTTTAGCTACTTTTCTGTATAAAAAAAAAATCTAAGCCTGTTTCCTACCTTTCCTGTTACTAGTGTAGTCCAGATTAAGATTTGCTGTATCCAGGACTGTATGTAAACTTCTGAGCCCCCCAAGCTTTCTGTGTTGAAGGGAAGCCTTCTAGCTTATCAGTGGGAGTGGTAAGCACTAGGTAACCTATCTACCACATAATGAGTGGTTCTGGCCCAGAAATTGTAGTTATTGGCTGTTTGGGCAGTTGTTCCATCTCTCTCAACTTTCTGATTTAAAAGCACGCATTTGCACTGTTTCCCCCTTTCCTGTAACTAGTTTAGTCCAGATACAGAGCCTTAGTTTTAGCACTTGAATTTGCTTATTCGTGATCAGCACTTGTTCAGAACTTGTTGTAAGCACTAAATAACTTACTAATTACTACAACACTCAACCTTCCTCATTACCTAGAGGAAAACAGTTTTGGTACTTACTTTCCTCACTTGCTTAGAGAAAAACAGCTCTTGTACTCACTTTCCTCACTTATCTAGAGGAAAATATTTTTTTTATTCAGGCATGTCCAAGGGTCAGCTCCCAGTTTTCTCTCCTGTCTTTCTGATGAATCTGGGCATTTTGGGGCAATGTAGAAATTGCCTCATGTACACAGACAACCCTCTCCTCCTACCACCCAACACTACAACCTGTGAGAAATGCACTTATCTAGCCAAACTGGAGGTATAGCTCTTTCCAACCAAGACTGACAGTCAAGAGGTGAAGGTAAACATTTGCACCACACCACACTCATCACATAGTTTCACTAAATCTACACCACCAAAATCAACACATAGAAACACAAAAACATTCACAGAGGCTCTCAATAATAATCTGCTCAAGTAACAGAGACCTCCAAAGCAGAAATGCAAGCAACCTCCACCCCCCCAACACAACCCAAATGGCACATAGCCCGCAGACTCAGTGTGCCACTCAATCACAGCCAATAAGGCAAAACAACGTACCCAACACACTAGTCATCGGTGACTCTATAGTTAGGCACATTGATGTCCCACTCACCAGGCTAAACAAGGAGAAAGTTACTGTCAGCTGCCTGTTGGGTGCCAGGATCTTCCACATAACCCACGTACTCACGTCACTCCACAACAAGTATAAATATGGCTCTGTCATTGTCCATGTTGGTGTGAATGAACTGAGACGTACCTCCCTAGACTACATGAAAAGAGACATGGAAGAGCTTTCTGATCTTGTAGCCCAGGCAGGTATGACCCTAGCCCTGAGTAGCATTCTGCCATTACCCAGAATGATACCGCAGTACAAGGACAAAATGATTGACTTCAACAATTGGCTAAGCTTCTGGTGTCATTCTAAAGGGATCCAGTATCTGTCTGCCTCGGATGACATGGCCAACAGACCACGATGCTTTGCTAGAGATGGCCTGCACCTGTCACCTCTGGGATTCCGGATACTGGCTAAGGTTCTTGCCGCCCCTATAGTGCCTTTTTTAGGCAAGGTTCAAATGACAAATTCACCACTGTAACAGGAACAGGCAAGTAAAAACTGAGAGTGATGCTACTTAATGCTAGAAGTCTAAATCTGAAAATGCACTCACTCGAGGCACTCCTTAAAATGGAGAACATCGATATCTGTGCAGTGACTGAGACCTGGTTCAAGGCTCCAGAGAGCACCCCTGCACTACCAGGCTATAACGCATACCACACATTTTGAAAATGTAACCTGGACTGGAACACCAAAGGCGGAGGCGTGTCCATATTCATTAAGGATATCCACACCTCCAGGCTAGTTGCTCAGCATAATGCAGCCAAGGTTATCCAAGTGCAACTAACTCTGGGTAAAACTGCAATCCAAATTGTAGCTTGCTACAGATCCCCAACCGTGCTCCAGGATTCCCACTCCTCTTTTCTTGATGTACTGGAAAATATTAGGGTTCAACCAAACACCCTAATAATGGGCGATTTCAACTACCCCACCATTAACTGGGAAAACTACTCATGTACCAACTCCTTCACTCAATGCTTTCTGGAATTCATAAACTCCAGTGCCCTGGATCAACTAATCCACACCCCCACCAGAGGCAACAATATCCTAGATCTAGTCATTACCAACATGAGTGACCGGAGTTCCACACCTGACGTCAACACCTCATTGGTCCGATCTGACCATAAGCTAATTACCTTAGATATCCACATCCTGCCCCCTCCCCCCATTAAGGAAACCATGGTAAAACATTTCTCCAAAGCCAACTTCATGCTTCTTAAGACAGAAGTGGTGAATTTCATGACACCCATGCAGATGGACAATACAGTTACAACTACTGAATCCTACATAATTGTACTTTATAAGCACTTACACAAGTGCATGGATCATGCTATCCCAAACAGAACCAAGACGGTATCCTCCAAAAAAAGGAAGCCAATCTGGTGGTCCCCTGCCATAAACAAACTGTGCAACAGAAGGAAGAAACTGTTGCAAAAGAGTGTAAAGTCCCTTGCATAGAGGTCAGCCTCCGTAAGAAGGTGCGATCCCTGATAAAATCCTACAAAGCTAGTTACAAAAAAAAATTGCCACTAATTCTAAAGACAACCACAAAGCATTCTATAGCTATGTCAAGAATTTCAATGGCAACACTCAGATCTGCTCTGAGTTACAGCACAATGGCACTAAATATACAGACCCAACTGATATTGCCAACATCCTGGCAGATAGGTTCAGTGCTAACTTTACCCCCCTCTCACCCCCTAAAGAGCCCATCTCTATACCAGAAGAATGCAAAGTTCCTGTAATCATGGCTGCACAGGTAAAAACCACACTCTCCAAAGCCAAGAACACAGCATCCATGGGACCAGACAGCATTCCAGGCTCCGTTCTACATGAACTACAGAACAAACTGGCACCCCACCTAAGTACCATGTTAAATCATAGCCTCACCTCAGGCTTTGTGCCCGCTGCATGGCGCACAGTGACGGTTATCCTACTCCACAAGGGGGGAGCCACCACAGACCTCTGGAACTACCGCCTCATGCCTGATGAACCTGGAACATATCATCATGAAACTTATAAACAAAGACATTGGTAATCTTCAAACTCTGGACCCCACCCAGTTCGGGTTTGCAAAAGGCAGATCATGTCTCCTAAACCTGATAGACTTCTTTGAAGCAGTCACCAAAGCCATAGATGAGAGTAAGGTGGTTCACACAGCCTATCTAGATCTTGCCAAGGCTTTCGACACCATCCCCCACTCTGGAATTATAGATAAACTCACTAAACTAGGTATAAATCCCTATGTCACAAGATGGGTTGCCAACTGGCTCACTGACAGAACACACACTGTGAAAGTAGCAGACTCCAAATCCGACTTCAGACCAGTGACAAGTGGAGTACCACAGGGTTCAGTCCTGGGTCCTCTCCTGTTTGGTATCTACTTCTCTGAAGTACAGGCTAACACAGAAGGTCTTTGGCTAACGAATTTCACAGATGATTGCAAACTAGGAGCCATAACTGAAACTCCTAACCATGCGGACATCCTACAAAACAGCCTCATTGAGGCAGATGCTTGGTGTCAAAGCCATGGCCTCAAACTCAATGCCAAAAAGTGCATTGTCATCCCTTTTGATAAAAAACTCTGTAGCCATAAACTACAACATAGGCGGTAGTATACTTAACACAGAAAGTGTGATAAGAGACCTTGGCACACAGGTGGACAGTAGTCTCTCCTTTGATAATCACATCGCCACAGTAGTCAGGAAATCCTTCTACATGGCACACCTCATCACAAAAGGTTTCTATCCAGAAAAAAAGAGGTCATTGTTCCCCTCTACTCATCACTCATTAGAACCATTATAGAGTACAAAGCCATTTTTGGTATGTACCTCACAAGACATCTACAACAACTGGAAAGGGCGCAGAAATACCTCACAAAGAGGATTACCAGCCTCAAACAGATGCTCTACACAGACCATCTCTGAAAACTCCAGCTTTACTCCGTCGCATATCACCTACTCAGAGGTGATCTCAGCCTAACATGCAAAGCTATGTCAAAGCCAAAGCTGTTGAACATGCTCCACTTAAAGAAGTCCCCATCCCTCCAAGCTACATGCTCTAGGGACCTAAACCTTGTCACCACAATAAACAGAACATGCCGGAGGGATAGATTCCTGTCCCAGAGACTTCCCATACTCTGGAATAAACTACCTATCTATATCAAACAAAGCTCCTTATTAGTACCCTTCAAGAAAATTCTTGATGATTGGATGGGAAATAGGAAATTCACCCCAGGGATCAATTCTGTGGCTCTGCTCAACAGTGGCACAGGAAAATATTTTTCTTGGGTGGCAAAAGCCAGGGTTCCTTTTTGGCTGGGCTTATATAGGCCCTAGGGCCAATAGCCTAGTACCTACCCATGAACCTATGAGTATTCTCTGTTAGCATCAACACTGATCATCATTAGTGCCAATTAAGTGTAACATACGTAAGACAGAGTAGTCTTATTTGTTACCAAACTCTGTGATTTGCTGACACATAAGGAAAAAGTGTCTGCTTTGGTAAAACATTTTGTTTGCATGTAAGGAATATCACCAGGATGAAACATTTGAAAACACCACATCATCCTTCATTGTCATTCACACTTCATTTCCTTCTGTTCTTAATACAACAGTTGGTTTTATGTGGGGATTCCCGAAATAAGACTGACAGATTTAGCTCATATGGATTTTTTTCTCTTCATTAACTAATTTTATTTATTTATATATTTATTTTACATTTGTTTACCGGGAGAGTCCGACTTGGCAAGATCCCCATTTTCAGTGGATGCCTGGGGAGAAATGCTCTATACAGTATTAAGATTAACAATACAGAAGCATATACATAAAATATATGTGAAAAATTATACATAAGAAATTTGAGGAGAACACAGTAGAAAGTCAATTGTCTGAATTAATTGGGACCTAGGATAGTTCAGATAATCAAACTGTTTGGATAATCAAACATATATTGAACTGGATAAAAACAATTCTAAAATCTTGTTTTTCTGTATGCAGGGCATATACTTTTTAACCATTCAGTGATTCCTGTGAACAATTAAGAATATTTTTCGCACACAAGTGAGCTACACATGGTAAAAAAAACATGCACAAGTGAATACATGTAACATTTACACATTCAGAATTTATGATTTTTCCTACCCAAAACTTTGGAAGGCTGCAATCGGATAATTGATGTTCGGATAATCAACTCTCTACTGTATATTTAAAAGGAAATAACTGTTATATCCATTAAGAAACAATTGTAAGCTCAAGTGAAAAACACTTAATGAATATACATAACAAGTAGCTGTAATACAATACCTTGCATTGGAAATAGTAGGTATTATATACAAAATCTGTACAGGAATAAGTATTTTGTACAATACAGATGTAGTCTTAGGCAGTTTATGAGTTTTTAACATACAGCAACCTGTGTGAGGTAGTTTATCATCCTGGGATGAGCTTGTTTAAAAGGAATAGGATTGAAATATACACACTGTTGTGGAATTATGTCTCCTGGTTAGTAATTGTACAGATTGTTGTGAAATTCTATATGCTCATTAACCAATTGCACTCTTTGTTGCTAAATTCTGTTTCCTGGTTAAATAATTGTACAAATTGCTGTGGAATACATTCTGCTTGTTAACTAATTGATCACAATTCTTGTAGAATTCTGATTGCTCAAAAGCTGAATGTACACATTGCTGTGGAATTCTGTTTGCTTGTTAACTACTTGCATACTCTGCTGTGGAATTCAGTCTGCTTCTTAAATAATTGTACACATAACTGTGGAATTGTGTTTGTTAAATAATTGTATTTACTATTGTAGAATTCTGTTTCCTGGATAGCTAAGGATACATATTACGTTGTCGAACCGTAACAAGTTTGAATGCCTTATTGTCGAGCACATATGTTTGAAATTTCAGAAGTTCAAATGTTTCAATGGGGATTTCTGTTCAGTGTGGAAAGGGAAGATTTCCCTTTACTGCACTATAGTGCAATCTTGGAGTTGGTATATTTAAAGAGCGGCGGTGTGGGGGTGCAAGGGGCACAGACCCCCCAGTTTACAACTGTCAGGTAGGTTTTTCTTCTGATTTTTATTTTTTTTTACGTTTTTGAACTTTTGAAAGTTCGAAGGTATGGGTTCGACCATATGGTGTTCGGACTTTTGAAAGTTTGACAACGTAATATGAACCTCGTAGTTAATTGTACTCATTGTTGTGGAACTCTGTCTTCACATTAACTGACTTTACACATTGCTGAGGAATTCTTTTGCTCATTAACTAATTGTGACACATTATTGTGGAATGCAGTCTGCTTGTTAAGTAATTGTTCACGTTATTGTAGAATTTTGATTGCTCGTTAACTGAATGTACGCATTACTGTGGAATTCTGTTTGCTTGTTAACTACATGTACACTCTATTGTGGAATTCAGTCTGCTCCTTAATTATTTATATACAGTGTTGTCAAATTCTGTCTTGGGTAATTAATTGCCCTCACTGTTGTTTTGTGTAATGGATAACAAATTGATCTCATTGCTGTGCAATTCTGCCTGCTTGTTAACTAGCTCTACATGTTATTGTGGAATTCTGATTGGCCATTAACTAACTGTACCCATTGCTGTGGAATTCTGTGTGCTCATTAATTAATTGTATTCTTTGTTGTGCAATTCAGTCTGTTCATTAACTAATTGTAAACATTGTTGTGGAATTTTGTCTCTTCATTAACTAACTATATAAATTGTTGTGGAATTCTGTCTCTTCATTAACTAACTATATAAATTGTTGTGGAATTCTGACTCCTGGTTAACTAATTTTACACATTATTGTGGAATTCTATCTTCTCATTAACTGACTTTACACATTTCTGAGGAATTCTGTTTGCTCATTAACTAATTGTACACACTGCGGCAGAATTCTATCTGCTTATTAACTACATGTAGTAATTTTTATGAAGTTCTGTCTCGTCTCTAACTACTTGAACGCATTTTTGCAGAATTCTGTTATTCATTTTTGCCAGAATTTTATTTATGTGGTTTGATGGCTGCATTGGCTACCTATTAGATTCTGCATATTGTATACAATGTCTGTGCAGTTTTATATATGATTACATGACCTTACATGTGAGTTAATTGCTCTTTAGTGATACTTGCAGGTGTTGTCTTCTACAACCAAAGGCTGCTACTAGTCAATAGACTATACCTTGAGATATCTTGTGATTTGTTCTTTTACCATATAGGCCCCACCTCTGGAAATTTTACTATAGTAGCTCTAGAAGTGTTCCATCTTTCTCTGCTTTAAGAATTATCCTAACATATATCATTTGATCTGTCTTTTGTTGATCAGCTAGCTAACTATTGTTCAGATTTGACATTTAACCATGTGTATGTTTTAATTGGTGTTCACTTTTAATTGGTATTCACTGCTTGACTTATTTATTGTTTGCTTGCCTTTTTAATCTTTTGTAATGTGCCAAGTTATGAATTATAAGAACTACAGTAGGACCTGAATTTGAAGTTTAAGATATGACAGGGATGGAATCAGACAGCATACAAACTGGAGACAAAATAAGTAAATTCAGCCACAAGTGCTAATTATAGATATATAAAGGAGCAAAGAAGGAGTGAGAGAAAGCTAAAGAAATAAAAGGAAAATACAAATGGTATGAAAAACGCTCAGGAAGTGGGAACAAAAGGCTAGTGAAAACCTGGTGATTTCTTAGCATGTCTGCTAGCCTCTACTCTTGAATCAAGTGGGTGATATGTTCATATTCCAATCGACCTTTATGTCAGTCCACTGCCATAGAATTACTTATATATCCTGAATGATTACCAAAAGCATAACAGTTGCAAGGCAATGAAACTTGAAATTACTCATTTTAATAGTTTGAGAAAGCTGAGGAGGAAATACAATTATAGCAGTAATTAACCTCTGCAAAATATCCTGCAAGAAGTGTAAACGTTTTAAAGAGTGGAATTGAGCAGAACTGATTCCATATCACAAGAACTATAAAAAGACAGATGCAGTTACAGATTGCATGGATAACAGAGCTTAAGGGAAGTAAATAGGAATAACTCATTGCACTTAGAATGTGTCTGCCAGTGAATCCTTGCAATTAACACACACACACACATATGTATATGTATATATATATATATATATATATATATATATATATATATATATATATATATATATAAATATATATATATATATATATAGAGAGAGAGAGAGGGAGAGAGTCATATTGTTCTTTCTTTTGTTTCAATTAAATCGATGCACTGTTACTGTAGTGCATAGAGCATTGCAATTACACTGTAAAACTGAGGAAATATCTAATTAAGTGCATCCTTGGTGTAAAACCATTACAGTGCTTATGAGTACTTAATAAAAACTTGTTTAGGGCACCCAGGAGCTGTTAAGATTGACTCTTGTGCTAAGGACTAAAAGTGGGCAGTGCTGGAAAAAAAGAACAGCAAAAGAAGGTAAACTGTTTTTAAAAGCTGTTTGAATTTTACTCTGCCACAGTTACAAATGGAAAGTAAAGCAGAACAAAATATCTGACAGTTTTTAAAATTCTTAGTTTTACAGAAAGGCACTTTCATTCTACCTGCTTATACCTTTCTCCTGTTCCTGACTTTGCAGAGCATTCCTGATTTTGCCTCAAAATTTTCCCTGTCTCTCAGAAAACATTTAATTATCTGGTAAATCATTATGGATTACAGTAAACTGACTATGCTAGACATCCAAGGTTTGTACCTCTTACTGTTCAAAAAAATCCATTTTGATACAAAACCTATTGTTCTATTAACTTTTTAAGTGAATTAGAGCAATAATTAAAATGAGCTTTTGATTGTAATCATTTGTTCTTCAAATTTCTTTGAAACTGTCCAGAATTCTTAAACAAAGAAGTTGGATGGTATGTTGCCATTTGACACTGCTAAGTGCTTCGGCTTTCAAGCCAGGAAAAAATCTTTAACATTATAAACTTTCCTTGGGATAAGAAAATAACCCACTGCTGGCAGTAGGGGCTGTGGGCAAAAGAAGCTGTTTCCAAAATTGTAGAAAATGTGATTAACAGACATGTTATCTGCAATGAGAAAATAATTCACTATCAACTAATTTGCATTTATATGAATTGCATATAATTGCCCTGAGTGAAAATCAGAACTTCTCTGTAGTACTTACCAATGGCAAAATATGCATTGCATTGATACCCTCCCACACACACACACACAAAGATATACCACGTACCTTTCCCTGCACTGACAGAATATCCTCAATGTCTCTTCATATTTTTTTTGTATATGCCCTCATAAATCATGAATCTTTACAGTCAGTTAATAATGACAGACATCAGTGTTTCATTCTTCTTACAGTTTGTAAAGTGCACTGTAATTCTAGACCACTTACAATAAATTTAATAGTTTAAAAGTGCCCCTGATTTTATATGAAACACTCCTGATGTCGCCTCTTATACATGCCCAGTGTCTCATAACTGATGGAACCTTCCAGTCAATAAATAATTCTAGACATCCAGTCAATAAATAATTCTAGACATTTGATCTTCATATTTTTAGAGCGTGTAATAGCTTCCTCAGTTACCATGGTAAGTTAAGGCTCTCATTTGTCAAGCTACTTTCTCAACCAAGGATACAATGTTTGAAACTTTAAGTATTTTTTCCTTTTTTTCTTATGACTTAAGGTAGTATGTTAACAGTGTGCCTGGCATTTAGTGATGGCACATATGAGTATCAGTCTACTAAGGAGATGAATATATGCTGAAGGAACAGGGTTAGCACCCCCAAAATTTTACTTTATTTTTTTTATTTTTACAAGACTTCAGGTAAAATGTAGGAGGATCGCTGGTGTTTAGTTGTAGAGGAGAGTGCTAAAGGTCTGAAAAAGAGTTATGTGTGACTGCTAAAAGTGCAGGGCTCTAATCTTTTTGATTGTCGTTTAGACAATTAATTTCTCTTGCATTTTTTTGCTCCCCTTCCCTTGTATTCAATGATTGTTCTAATAACTTTTTAGTGCCTTTAGGACACAATATGAAGAGTATCTCTGGTGTTTATAATATAATATAATACAATATAATATAATATAATATCATACGCTATAATATAATATGGTGCATATACTAAAAACACACACACACAAAGATACACACATGCACACATATGCACACATTCATTCATGCATATACTACACACACACACACACACACACACACACACACACACACACACACACACACACACACACACACACACACACACAAAACCACTCATCCCTCTGCATGTCTGTTAAAATCCCTGGCACAAATCCCTAACATGATGTTACATATTGGAAGCAGTGGATATAAATAAGCTTTTGGTTGTGTTCATTAACATGGTTGGCCAAAACACCTTACACAGCTGATCGAGTATCTGAATTTATACCTGTTTAATTCTTTATCACAAACATGTTTTGGGGATGGCACATGGGTAATTAGTCTAGTCCACTACCCTGGAATTCCTCATTAGTATTTGTGGTAGGCTGCTGAGACAATCCACTGCAGTGCTGCACGTCCTTGTGGTACAACATTGTAATAAGTTTGTCTCTGAATTGGAAATGGTTACTGCAAGTTGTTCACTAGGATTACACCTTGAAGCAACCTTTCTGTATTGGTCTCTCTCTCTCTCTCCCTCTCTCTCCCTCTCTCTCTCTCTCTCTCTCTCCCTCTCTCTCTCTCTCGCACTCGCTCTCTTTTTCCTGTAAATGGTAGTGCATGCAGTAGAATATGCTCCATACATTATAAAGAATTATGATCATGTCCCAGTCATAACCTGCTTTCATATCAAGATTTACCTCTGAAGCTTCTCTCTTTAAGTGAATTTCTCAGCATCCATGCCTCAAACAAATGGAGACCCAATCATAATCCACCATATAGTGCATCTATATACTACAAATACCTGAATGGATTCAGTAATGGCACAACGGATGCATGCAGTAAAGATTGCAGTTATATGAACAAAAAATATAATATATTAGAAGCATGCACATCATGTTCTCATGTACCTATCATTTTCTAGTCTAATGAATAAGCAGCATGCTTGGTTTATACTAAAGAGCATAGGTTTCTTCTTTTTTTTCAGGGGATATATTTTTTTCACAAAATAGTCTAGTATAATTAATAATTGGCTATTTATTTATTATTGTTTCTGCTAGAAAGAACTGCATTATTTTAGAGAATTATAGCAGGAGCCCTTCATATATGCTTAATACACTGTAAGTAGGACTTTTGTACTTTAGTATTCACAGTATAGCTTTTTTCTTTCTTTTTAATTCTCCATTCTGTTAACTGATTGCCTTGTTTGTTTCTTTAGTTATCTAGTGCAGTATGTTTTACAGTGAGATTATAAATCTATGGGATTCAAAGTTTTATTAAGCTTTCTGTATGCTTTCCTGTGTGTGTGCATATATGTGTTTATGTTTCTATCACAGCTGGCCTTAGGCATAGGCAAACTAGGCACTTTACAGGTCTGCCTGTAGAGGGCATGATTTTCAAAAACATTTTATTTTTCTTTTAGCCTTAAACCCCAAGATTGGACAAAGTTTGTACTCTTCTCGGGACCCCATCTCCGAGTCCGTCACATCCAGAAATCAAGTAATATGTACCCTACTCACATTCTCTTATTTTACCCAG
This sequence comes from Protopterus annectens, assembly GCF_019279795.1. Lineage (NCBI taxonomy): Eukaryota > Metazoa > Chordata > Ceratodontiformes > Protopteridae > Protopterus > Protopterus annectens. The sequence continues at coordinate 192,161,769 of NC_056736.1, read as the reverse complement.
GCCAGCAAGTTCTAAATTCACTGTCAGCTCAGGTTTCACAAATCAGGGCGGGGGGGGGGGGGCATTAAGCACATAAAGAAACCATCCCTGCTGTGCTTTTCTGTTCCCTCCCAGCACTTAATCTACAAGCAGAACAATCAGTGACTGTGAGCGGTGCTTAAAGCATCCAATCAATTATGCTTTTGCTGTGTCATGCCAGTGAGATCTTGCAATCTGAACTGCTGCTATGAAATCCAGATTGTAATGTCTCTTGATCTACTTGTTCATTTGTACATTGAGAGGCAGATTTCAGTTTATTTTTTGGTGCTGCTTGAAACAATGTGAAAGTTAAGGTACCCACTATGTGGCTAGGCTAAGACTGAGGAGATGAGCTATAGTCTCTATAGCTGACTGTTTACAGACATGATACAGTTAAATTTTTCAATTCAAATGTATGTTTTGTTCTTGTATTATAATTACAAAGCATACACAAGGAGAGACAAATTAGGCAGCACACTGCAGGAAAAAGGATGTACCCACTATTTTATTTGCAGTTGTGGTGGTGTACTGTACTGCTTGTCTGCCATATGTGCCATTAGTTTTAGTAACTGTTGATAAGCAAAAATAAAAAAAAATGCAGTAGTACGGAGCTGGGAATAAAAATAAAATGGCAGTTGAAGAGAACCACAAGTCTCTGTGTGACAAAATTCTGAAGAAGTCCATGTTGAGTACAAGGATGAAAGTGCTTAAGTACTTTTTGGAATTTTATTATTTGACAACGTTGTTGGACTTTCTGGTCAAGTTCTGTATTTTTGGTTCTGTCATTTCATGTAAATTATTTGTGTCAACTGGTTGCATGATATTATTTACCCAGCAGGCCTGTGATATTCTGAAAGTGCAGATTCTTTCGTTTATTGTGATGAAGAAACATTATATGGGGGGATGATTAGAGAAGAGTCTGGTACTTCTTTTTGGAAAGGGTGAATGGCTAGTTTTACCACTATTTGGACATCTTGCTTGCCAATAGATTAAACAGCTAAATTGTGTGGGTCTGTGTGTGTGTGTGTGTGTGTGTGTATATACTAGGGCAGCAGTCATTGCTGTGCATAGTTTCAAAACATGTCACTGATTTTGGCTCATGTCTTCAATCTGTTGTGTCCACGAAATCCCTTATATCACTGAGGAATGAGTTATAGTGCCAACAATTAGATTATCATATTTTTCTTGACAGAAAATGCATATTCTTGCAACACGTATTGTTCTATTAACTTTTAAAGTGATTTAGACCAATACAAAGTTGCTCATTTTGTGTCTTTAAGTCCCTACTTTTTGTCTTTGCCTGAAATTCTTGTGTAGAGAAGTTGATAGATATTTTGGATTGTGGTTGTCTACCAAGTTGTGGATTGTAGTCATTAAATAATGGCAGATACCTGAGTTGCAGACTTGACATCCATCAGAAAGGATTTGCTAATACAACATTTGTGTTCTAGCAACTTTCTAAGGTAAGCAATGTTTGAAACCTGTCCCTTTTTTTTATTCTTGAACTAAGAAGTTGGGGAGGTGGAATTCAGTGGTTATGTAGTTCTGACAGCAGCAGCAAGTGGAAGTAAAAATTGTTGCATGGCATGACTGTATGGGCATAGGTCTCAGCTGGCTTTGATTTTGCATTGCTGTTTTTGTCAAATAAAATCTCACAAATTCTTGTTTTGTAGTCATCAGTTAATACATATGTGAATTTTGGACTTCATATCATTCAGAAAATGCTTGCTAATGCAAAACCTGTTATAGTAACAACTTTTAATGGTAGAACGGTAGCATTTCAAATATATCTTTGAGCTAAGAAGTTGTGGTGGGAGGGGAGATTGCAGTGCTTGTACTGTGTGGTTATGACAACAGCAAGCTAAAATACATTTCTAGATCATTATTTGATCTCATCAGACATTTAAGATGTTCACAATCCTACAAGTAGCTTTAATTGATGTGTGCATGTGTGAGAGTGTGCATGTGTGAGAGTGTGCATGTGTGTGAGTGTGTGCGTGCGTGTGTGCGTACATGTGCGTGTGTCTGTGCATGTGTGTGCGCGCACATGCCTGTGTGTGCATGTCTGTGTGCATGTGAGCGTGTGCGCATGCGTGTGTGTGTGTGTGTGTGTGTGTGTGTGTGTGTGTGTGTGCGCACGCGCGCGAGCACACATAGCTCTCGGCTAACTCTGATTTTGGGTCACACTTTTAGCCAGAAAGCTGTAGATTCCTTTCAAATTGTTTTGCAGACATGAAATAAAACATTAGAGACATGCTTGGTAATGCAAAACCTGCAGTACTAGCAACTTCTGAAGTATAGAAGAGCAAACAGAATGTAAATATGTTAAATTTGAATACTTTATTTCTTGAGCCTTGAAAGGGCATGGGACATTCAGTGGGTTGCCCTGCATGGTTCCAAAAGAATCAAGCTGAAAAATGTCTAGGCCATGTTTAAATATTTATTAACTTATGCAATGGCAAGTCAACAGTAATACAAGTGACCATAATTGGGCAAGTTGTGTGTGCATGTATAGTGCAATAATGAAGTATTCTTGATCTGCTTCTCAAATGGTATCAAAGTTTTTGTTAGTGGGTAGTTTCCTTATCAGCTGTCCCTAATTATGCACTGCCTCATATTTTTGTTCTATCCTGCAGCAGGTGTTTGTATTTATCTCTAAGGATTTTAGTAAGTCAGTAATCGTCATTTAGAGTGCTCCATTTTTCTGCTTTTTTGTGTGTAGAGGGAGGGGGCATAGATGGTTTCAGCTGTTTCTGATTTTACAGGAAGTCCCTGATTTTTGTCTCCTGTTGTTTATACTTTTGTCCTGGTCCCCTTCAATAACACACATCATACCAAATGACATTTAACGGCCTTTATTAGATTTCCATAACATAGCTTTAATCACCAACTTTATTAACTGCTGTTATTCATGATATAATTGATTCTAAATACAGCATAACATCCTTGTAATGTTAATCAGGACAGCGTACTACTCACCCTGCCCCAGTAAGCAGCGTCCATACCTCTACTCACTTTACTTATGAAGCAGTGTCCCATCTCACTTCATACACCATTCATTGTAATGTTAATCAGGGCAGCGTACCTACTCGCCCTGCCAACAAGAAGGGTCCATACCTCTGCTCGCTTACTTTACTTATGAAGCAGCATCCCAACTCACTTCATACACCATCCATTGAATTACCTTCCACCAAATAATCACTATCCTTACCTCAGCTTGCTTATCTATTAAGCAAGCTTCCTCCAACTACTAATTTTTCCCCCAGATCCTTGAAATGAACATCCAGACATCAGAGGGGAACAGAAGAGGGCAAGCCTATCACTCTTCTCTGCCTACCCCCACTGATAAAATTACACTACACCCCAACAACGAAAAGAGGGAGGGTGGGTGGGTAGCAAGTTCACGCCAAAATGTGATTGCTTAACCAAACTACACTAGACTAAACCTCTTAAGGCCCTCCTCATCATTATCTCATTTCCTCCCGACAATCCCTGCCTCCACTTAACCCTTTCACCTCCCAAACCCACTTAACTCCCCTTAATATTAACCTAACCCCCCATGAAGATTTCCCGGGACAACTTAGTTTGTTGCCAAACTTTATTTGTCCCGGTCCCTTTCAATAACACACATCACACCAAATGACATTTGATGACCTTTATTAGATTTCCATAACATAGCTTTGATCACCAACTTTATTAATTACAACTATTCATGATATAATTGATTCTAAATATAGCAAAACATCCTTTTAATGTTAATCAGGGAATCAGGGCATCATACTACTCACCCTGCCCCAATAAGCAGTGTCCATACCTCTACTCACTTTACTTATGAAGCAGCATTCCATCTCACTTCATACACCATTCATTGTAATGTTAAACAGGGCAGCATACCTACTCACCCTGCCCAACAAGCAGGGTCCATACCTCTGCTCACTTACTTTATTTATGAAGCAGCGTCCCAACTCACTTCATGCAACTTCCATTGAATTACCTTCCACCAAATTGGCACCATCCTTACCTCAGCTTGCTTATCTATTCAGCAAGCTTCCTCCAACTACTTATTTCCTTTCCCCAGATCCTTGAAATGAACATCCAGACATCAGAGGGGGAACAGAACAGGGCAAGCCTATCCCTCTTCTCTGCCAACCAGCCTGACCAGGCTGTTCCCCCTCCCTTCTACCCAGAACTGTTCAATCCACTTCCTGTAAAGGGAAGGGTCAAGCCAAACATCATTTGGTGTACCCATCATCTATACGGCACCTTAGAATCATGTCATAAACCTCTTTGCCATGCCATCACTGAAACACACCCTAATGAAACTAAGTAAAGTAGGATTACCGTGACCCCATTGTAACACTGGAACATCCACGCCAAGAGAACATATACCCTTTTTGGTCGCTGCCTTCAAAGCTGAAATCCTGGCTCAACCTGAATGTATTGCATGGCCGGCCTTAGGCATAGGCCAACTAGGCAGCCGCCTAGGGCGCCGCTGTAGCAGGGACGCTTTTCCAGTATTTATTTGGTCTAGGTAGACCAGGTTGGGGGGCACCTGGGGGGTGTGGAGGGGCGCTGTGGAGGCCTTTGGCCTAGGGCACCAGCTGACCTAAGGCCACTGCTGTTGTATTGACAGCCTATAACCACAACAAAACCACAAACTATAACCCCTTGAACTCAAGACGGCACCCAGTCAAACAACTATTAGCAAGTCTCACACCCAAGACCCTGTTTACTGTAGCATATCACCTTAGCCACCCACTACTCAGTTCTATATGTGCAACAATTCCATTACCGTAGGGAATAGTCTAACTCTAAAACGTTAATGTCCTAACCTTAGATGGCAGAAATCCAGCACCCCTTGACCTAGTTCCTGAAAACTCACCTATGCTCAACAATGAAATACTCTACATGCCAAGCCATAAACACCCCCAATTCACTCATTACCAAACCATTCTTAACCCCTGTTTGTCCCTAGCCTTTTCCCTCAAAAGCTCTCTTTCCTTATGTTACCTATACCACTAGTATCCTACAGCTGCCTTATCCTGAAACCAGGCTTCTTTAAACCTTCTAACTCCCCTGTAACAATGCACCCAGTTTCTAAAACTATCCCAACACAGCCACCTACCTACCATGCTTCCTAAAACCCTATCTACAAAATTCACCCAAACCCCAAGTGAAATGATCCTTGTGCTATTCTGTAAAACCTTAACCTGGTATGTAACATCAACAGTACCTACTCAAGAGACAAACCTGTCACCCCAAGATGCCACCAGTTAGGAACAAACTCTTCCCCCACATACGGTTCAAACAACTGAATGAGTAAATATGACCACCCAAGGTTCCAAGAAAGCAAGGATTGAACTTCACTGGCTTGCAGGAGCCATAGGGCTATAGCCCAATAAGTTCCTGTACTCCTATGAACATCATGACTCTACGCATCCCGTGGGATCCCCACACTCCCCATAAACCATCCCCAACAGTTTTCCCCTTTGGCACCCTTTACCTAACTCTTACTTATTTGCCCCCTATACCAATGCAATAATCAGCTCCCACTAATTAAACACAGAACTCAAACATGCCTTACTAAGATAATTACTCAGACCCTCCTTGTGCCCCATTCAAGTGGCAAGAATGTCCATCCTTTCAAAACAACACCTTTCAAATCCCCATTTCAAGCCACCGCATGATGCCTTCTGCACTTCAGCAATCTGCAAAGAAAGAAACAGTGATAAATTCTATGTGCACACTTACCATGATTACTTAACATGGAGGCACTGACCAGGACCCCTGCCACCCCATCAAACCCTTACCTATGACCAATGGCCATGCTCCCTTTACTGTTGAATGCAAATGCCCAAAAGCAGGGACAACTTTCAATGTTAATCTAATATACTAATGGTTAACAGAACAAATTGTACCACCCATTAACCCTGATATCAAACTCAAAATGCCTGTCCTTCTCTGACTAGCAGTGTGAAATCCTCTACCAAAACTCAACAATTTTGAAATCCACTTATTTCCATCAGTAACTGTTGCCCACTTGTGTTCCTCCTGTGTAACCTTCTCACTTGACACTGCTTCCGTCATCTGCAAGTTCACTGTATCACCATAACTGGTACTCTACACACCACCATCTACAAAGAAAAGGACAAAATTAAACTCTCTTAATAGTAATGAGCAGGCTCTACCTTATACCCACCTATTCCAAATTACAGCCGCAGTGTTCCAAGACCCCATCTGCAAGAAAGAAAAAGACATGTAAAACATCCAAAATATATAACACACATTACAAGGTGTCTTCAAGGGCAACCTATCCTGCCAACCCGGGAAGAAATATACCACAACCACTCCTATCTATAACAAAGCAGCCATAACTGAAGCTATGCGTCCAATGACCCTATCAAATACCCAAGATAAATGTAACTACCAGTCGAGTATGTTAAAAGTAAACCCCACACATGAAGGGACCTAGGGGTGAAGTTGTATATGTGTCTTGTATAGAATAGCCCACTTAAGACTCAATCTAACTCATAATATATTGTGAATTCTGTGCTATAGTCATTTGGTTGCTGTTACTAATAAAAGTTACCTTTTTTTTTTTTTTGAAACTATTGGTGAATCTTGACATTTCTGACTTAATCTAATGCAGAATAGGGAGTAGATAACACAGGATCATAAGATCATAAGATCATAGGATCACAGGAGGTCATTAGACTAATGGCCCCAGGGCCCTTACAAGCCTAGCCAAGTTCAACCCATGTTCCCAAAGGTGTCTGGTTCAAGCAGACACTAAAATCTGTACCAATTGCCCCTGTCCAAGAGGGACACAGGTGTAACCCCCTCAGGGTGAATTTCCAGTTACCCATCCAATTGTCCAAATTGCACTTAAATAGGGCCAATGAGGGCATGCATCTGTTGTATGTATCCTACCGCACATTATTTCAACACTGTAATTTTTGTTGATTAGATATAAGTGGAGCTTTTCTCCTTGGGCCTCTGCTGAAAAAGAGGCACTAGCCCAATCTGACTATCCCAGTCAACAAATGTCAAATCAATACATAAATAAAATGAATAGGAAGCTTGTTCTAAAGGTGGGGCAACTTCTGTGAGACAAATCCATTTCTCCAGCAAGTCCTGTTGATGTCACATACCAGATCAAGCATCTCCTGACAAATTTATATTATTTTTGGCCCTGTTGCACTGCTTATACTGGGATTTCAAAGTTATCAAACTATTGGGTGGATATGATGAGGAATATGCCTAACCTTTAGAATGGGGACATCCTCAGGTTTGTCTCTCAGAAAACAATAAACTGAGACTCCCCATAATGGACAACTTTGGTCCTCATGTAAGTGAAATTCCAGAAAAAAACGAGTGATATGGTTACCAAAGTTGGGTGCTCTCCCTTATCACCTGAAACTGCCACTAAACCTGATACCAGTAAAGCTTTTAATTACCTATCCCCAAACCATTAACACTGGCCATGATCCCGTGAAGCTGAAAAATGGCCCAGTGAATCTGTAGTGGTACCCTCTGCAAGAACATAACCCAGCAAAACCTCCACATTGGCATACCTCCTACCACCACCATCATGGTGCCCAGTGTTTGGTCCCCTCCCAGCTACTACCATTCAGAAACATTGCAATAGAAGACCAAAAAAAAAAAAAAAATATATATATATATATATATATATATATATATATATATATATATATATATATATATATATATATAAATAAATACATACAAATATCTACAACCACCTGAGTCTGACCAGCCCACCATCCACCAATAACCTGAGGCCTACTTGCTCTTCTGTAACCCCACCAGTCATCACGGCCGTGACCTCACCTTAGCAAGTTCCTGCCAAAATAATATGATTGCTTAACCCAACTACACTAGACTAAACCTTTTAAGCCCCTCCCCATCATTATCTCATTTCCTCCCAACCATCCCTGCCTCCACTTAACCCTTTCACCACCCCAACCCACTTAACTCCCCTTAATATTAACCTAACCCCCCCCCCCCCATGAAAATGTCCCGGGACAACTTAGTTTGTTGCCAAACTTCATTTCTGGCAAATTAGAATTGCAGTCATGAGTTTTAGACTTTATATATTAGAATGCTTTCTCTGTAGGTTGCAATCTATATTCTAGCAACTGTGCAAATATGTTCACTCAAATGACTATAGTTAAATTTTAAGGTACAATCATACACTTGGCTCTAAAGTAATTTTGTAGTCATCTCTGGGGGAAATAGAAGCTGTCAGCTATTCTGATGTTTTTTGGCACCATATTTTTGTTTCTTGCTTATTTCTGAGTACTGCTTTCTTCAATTTCTGATAATCTAAAGATCTTCAGGAAACAAGTTGTTAGAAACCACAGTCACTGGAAAGCACTAGCTATGCAAATATACTTCAATGAGCAACACAATGAATACAACATCCTCTTTGTCTATGAATCGGTAAGCATTTACATAAAAACTGAATTACTTTAATTCCTGAAGCTTACATTGTAGGTATGATTATCATGGACTCTGAATGAAATGAAAAATTACTGTATTTCACAAAGAGACTTGTTGTTAAGAGCTGTAGCATTTTAAATGTTTACAACTGAATGCATGCTACCTTTGAGACATGGAAAGTAAATATAAATGTCTAATATGGTATGCATGGTATATTTCCAGATAACTGGTACTTCATCTGAATTAGCTATCTAGTGCCAGAAATTAAGAAAAGCTAGGGCTATACAAATTATAGCACTGGCTTTCTAACTTTATAAAGAATGAGGTTGACTCTAATGCATATACTTTACTGTTACTCATGCACTTGCAATTGCAAGGCCTAGTTGGGCAAACTGTCTTGTGTGAGCAGTTGTAATAGCAAGACTTGGGTGGGCAGGCAGTTCTAATTTAAGATTTTAGAGGAGGTTTCTTAAGAATGCAATTTTCAATCCATGTATATCTGACTTTACAAATAATTTCTTTTAACAGACAGCCTGAAAAAGGTCCAAAGAAGATTTCTGGTACAACAAATAGAAAAAGAAAAGTTCAGCGAGAATTACAGGTGGCTAGTTTGCATGCTTCAATAATGCACTTTGTGAAGTCAAGCCAGACTTTAATCAGCAGTCAGCTGCAAGACAGGGACTATGAGATGCTTTGAAAATCAAACTTCTCTGAGTTGCCAAGTTGCCTTTTCAGACAAGGTGTGAGTGAGAGTTCTTGCGAGAGTCATGGAGATGCTTATTGTACAATAAGCATTCAGAATACTGGTATTGGATATACAGATGATGCTGTATATTATGAGTCAGAGGCATATGGTAATGGTTCTTACCTTGTTGGTACTAATGTTGGCTATTGCAGAAAGTGTGAAACTGCTCATTCATTGTCAGGGTGCCTTTTTCTGTGATATTTCTATGTTTTCAGAGCAAGGAACCCAAGGATGACAAAGTTCACTGTTTGTTAATTGCTGAAGAACCTGTTCAAATAATGAAGCATTATCTCTGCTTTGATGATTACCATAGAAGATTCAGTCCCATCTTTTATAGTAAAAGACTTTCCAAGTGGTGAAACAGTCAGGTGGTCTTGTTTGTTGTATTACAAAAGAAGTAACTTAGCATTATGTTTCTGTTGCAAGCTGTTCAGTAGCTCAGTAGCACACAAGCAGTTGCCTTGCCTACTAGTGTAACATGTGACTGGAAATATTTGGGACAAAAGGTTGTAGAATACGAATGGTCAGTGGAACATAAAGAAGCTGCTACAAAGTGGAGTGAATTGAACTTGAGGCAGAAAAATAATTCTACCATTGATTATCACCGTGAGAACATGATATGGTCTGAAAAAAAATACTGGAGAAATGTTCTAAAATAACTGCTTGCAATCTTTCAGTACTTGTCACAACATAACTTGGCTTTTAGGGGTAGAGTAGATTATCTTTTCACAAGTAGTAATAGTAATTTCCCTGGATTAGTGGAGCTGTTGGGTAAATTTGATCCAGAAATAAAAGAGCATCTTCATCACATCAGTAATGCTGATTTTTATGACTTCTATTTGGGAAAAACATTCAGAATGAGTTGATAATGTTAATGTCTAGGCTTGACCAAGAGAGCATCTTGCATAAAATAAAAGATGCTAAATACTATGCCATTATTTTGGATTGTACACCTGACTGCAGTAATCAAGAACAAATATCACTGATTGTATTGCTGAATGCAATGAAAGTGTTGGAGTACTTCTTATCCTCCATCCAGGTCAGTGAGACTACTGGTGCTTTTCTGACTGATACTGTCTTAAGTGAGCTTATCTGCTTGAGAATTCAGCAAAAAAAAACTGCAGATGCTAGGAGTATGATGATGGCTATAATACTAAAGAAAAACATTCTGGTGTTCAGGCAAGAATCTTCTCTTTAAATCCACATGAATCTGTATCATGTAGCTTTCACAGCCTTAATCTGGTAATTGTTGATGCTGCAAAATCTATGGTGGATTCAGTTTCTTTGTTTTTGGTAATCTTCAGTGAATATGCACTGTATTTACATTATTTACACAGAAGTACAAAGTATTTTGCGATCATGTGCCAGGTTTAACTGTAACTGCTAATTCGTGTGAAGCAGAGCACCTCTATGACATTGTTCAAAATGAACCTGAAGGAGTGGATGGGGCACCATAAATTATTACCAGGTATAGTGCCCACAACCCTCCTGGACATGGGCAGTAATTACTAAATACAATCTTGGGTATTAACTAGCGTATCTATGGTATTACATTGGGATGAAACAGCTAGGCTTGAAATGACCTCTGGGTTGATAGCCTAGTAACCTCCTATGATCCTATGAGGATTGGTGGGAGTGTAAGGTAGACAGTGCGATATCAGACTGGTGCATTTCATAATGCCTTAGTTTTGGCAGCAGAAATAAAAAGTGGTAAGGACCCTAAGTCATATTCTGAAGCAGTATCACTGAGTAGTACCATGGTGTGTGGTCTGATGGGTCCTGGTCTTATTATCGAAAGTATGTTTCATCGAAACGTACATGATCAAACTCACTTTTGCGAAAGTGCATTTTGTTGAAAATGCACTTTCACTGAAAGGTAGCTAAGCAAACAGTTGTTTGCATGTAGATTTAGTTGTACATCCACATGTATTGTTGGTTGTACAACTAAGCAAACTGTAGCTTAGATTACGGTACAGTGGGGATAAGGGAATATTCCCTTTTCCCCACTGTAGTGGGATCTTGGAGTGAGAATATGAAAGTAGGGGGGTGTGGGGGTTGCCCCCTGCATAAAAGTGAGCACTGTTTTATTTTTTTTAGGTTTTTGGCGTGTTATTTATTTATTTTTTTTGCGAAAGTGAGTTCGATATTGTACATTTCAATGAAAAGTACTTTCAATATATCAACACAGATCCTGTCTGATATACTAGTAAAAGCTGGGCAAGTGAGTACACCTTTGCAAAACTCTTCCATGCAGACTGATCAGCCAGTGATTCTGCTTTATAAAATGAAAAGGTTTTTAACTGAATAAAGGGTCTCTGGGCATAAAAATGCAAACATGACAGCTACTGAGCTAGCTGAAGAACTGGATGTAGAATTGAAGTTTCCTGATATGAATGAGGTGAGACCCAGGAAGAAAGAGAAGACTTTTCAGTTGTGAAGCAAATGATGATTGATTAATCCTGAAAACAGTTTTAAAGTTAACATTTTCAAAACTCTTGACAGTGTAGCACTAACATCAGTGGAGGACAGGTTTACTCAGCTCACACCTCATAGAGTTGCTTTTGGATTCCTCTACAAAATGTAGGGACTAACAGCAGTTACTGATAAAAACAAAAATGCTTAACTTTTGCAAAGGTTTACAGAAAGTTTTAACCCACAACGACTCCACTTATACTGATGCAATAGAGCTGTAAGAAGAACAAAACCCTTTGCCTTATGATTCTGAAGGGCTTGTCAGTGCTGGATGTCATTTATTTAATGAAAAGAAAGGGTTTGTGGAGATACTCCCACAGGTAGTAGTGGCTCTACAGATTTTGTTAACACTGCCAGTGACAGCTGCATTTGAATAAAGACGCTTCTTAAAACTAAAAGTCATAAAAACATATTTAAGAAGTACAATGCCGCAAGAAAGACTTGTGCATTTAATTATGATTTCGATTAAAAACAAAATATCTTGCCAACTAGACTGCAGTGATGCAATTGATCCATGTACACTGTGCAAGGCACAAAAAGTGCAGCTTTAGTGGGTGTCTGTAAAAATTAAGCAGGGAGTGTGAAAATTATGCACAACTTCACATCTGACACATGCTGCAATCAGATTCTGCTGTGGAAGGCATAGTTATTCTGTGGTGTGTGCTGTGGGGTCAGAGTTCCGCTGGAATGCAAGAAACAGAATGTCAACTCTAGAGTTACTGTAGGGAATCACTTCAGCAGAGTTACTGTAGGGAAGCATGAAGAATTGTCAACAAAACACTATTTTCTCTACCACTGTAACCGACTTACCAAAATGGGAACGACAAAGTTGAATATAACTTTGTTCTCAACTTGAATCTGCTAATGTATTTCATGAAGACAACAGTGACATTGCCAGTTTAAATCATTGTTTTATCAGAAAGTACAGTATTTGCAATTTAAACAGACATATAATGAATAAACAGAAAACTCACTGTACAATTTATTTTGTCAGTCAATGTGTCTTGAAAGTTACTGTCAAAATTGCATTAGGCAATGTACTGCCAACATCCAGCAATTAAACATTTCATAAATCTAAAAATGTTGAAGTATTTATGCAATCTTGAGACTGCTCTCTGTTAGCAAAAGTGTCTTTAAAAGATAAACATTTTACTGGCAAAACATTGCATGTAGAAATTTGCATCTAGCAGCCAACAATAGAATAAAAAAATTATTAATCTGAAAATATTTTGTCTTTCTTTACTTACATGAACTGTGCCAACAGAAAACTGTCTAATGTATTCAAATTACTGAAGTGAACCTGACAGTTTTACAGAACAGCAATGTACTCTACTTAATTGAGTTTCAAGATGGGACATTTTTCCATCTTTAATCTATAATGGATAAGAAACACTGGATTGTTGTCGTGCAGACCTCCAAGATGATTTTGATAAATCAGCTGACACTGTTGATAAGGTACATATTTATCACTACATGTGAAGTTCAAGACAGCAGTCACTAGTAGCAATACTGCTTTCCCATTAGGCCTCACGATCAACACAACATTTCAGCTGTATCACCATATACATCACAATCTGTTGCTGACTTCGAAGAGTGGTGACTCAATGGTCGACATGTCAGGAACACAAAGCACACATCACAGTACATACTTCTTCATGTAATGTGTAATATTTAAGCAAAAGTCATGCAGACTACAGAAATTACATTATACCAGAGGAAATGACACATTTAAGTTCTACATCAGATAAACATGAATGCACCTTATTCAAAGCAATGCATGTGTCAGGTCTATAATGTTTAAAGGTAGAAAATTACTGTCTACTCTTTAAGGGGCAAATGATGCAGCAGCTTTACTATTAAAGGAAAAGTCTACGTTCACCTGCAGATTAACTATATCACAGGGTTTCTTTTCTTCCTAAGTATGACGGAGCGGTTACTGTTTTCAATGCAGTAAAATAAATGAAGGAAATAAGAGGTCTGGCTTTCATGTAGAGTGACCTAACCATGAGTGTGGATCAAATAAGGGAATGCCACAGTAGCATGACATGGGCAGAGCTTAAGGGGCACCAAACTGCTACTTCTCCTAGGGTACCATTTTAGCTAAGACCAGCCCTGGTTTCTATGAGGGTGAGCGTATGGATGAATGTATGTGAATGGGTGTGTGCATGTGTGTGTGTGTGTGTGTGTGTGTGTGTGTGTGTGTGTGTGTGTGTGTATGTATTTCTGTGCATGTGTGTGAGTGTGTGTGTATGTGTGTGTGTTGTGTGCATGTGTTTCTGTATGTGCTTGGCTTTTTGTGTGTGTGTATGCGTGTATTCACAAATGTTTGTGGGGGCGTGATTCTGTGTCTGACTATACTACATTTATTTTTACTTCAAACCAGGTTGATCTTTATTTGTATCTATTACTTCTTGACTTTAGTTTTTTTTTTTATTAATTTGTCCATATTTACTAGTATTGCAGTATAAGCATTTGCATTATGATTGCATATTATCATGGTTGAGGTATATATCTGAGGGGGTTTACCTTTTTACCGGCAATCTCAAAAAGGTTGGCCACGCTTCCGTAAACTCCGAAATGCGAATGTCCCGAATGCCAAAAACCACATATGCGAACGGCTAAATCTCGCCCCCTTTTGACCCATGGTAGCGCTGGTGTGGAGGTGTAGCGTGGCCAGAAATGTCAAAATTCGACATTATTTCGACATTCAAGAAGTGTTGCGGTTTTGAATTCACAGAAAACGGGTCAACGAAGTGTTAAGTCAATCTTATGTTATTAACGATATAAAGGTAAACCATCTGAGGCATCATTATTCATTTTTACATTTGGATGGGTATGTTTCATGATGAAAAAAGCAGTTATCACAATGATTTATACACAGATTCATAGATTATTGTTATGTTACATATACTGAGATTTGACGCATTCATTTAACAGATATGATACAAATTTTTAAATGACTCTGCTTTCAGTTTTGAAATTCATGATTCTCATTATAGACACTTCCTGATATGAAATGAGGAAGAAATCCTTTTCAAAACAATACAGAAGGTTAGTTTTGGGATGCAAGTCTCAAATTTAGCTTATAGGTTTTAAATGCTACCATTGCAATAACTTCTTTGACTTTTAAAAATGCCTATACTTAACCATTGTGCACTATTGTGCTTTTATTACTTTGCTCACTTGATGGATATAATTCACTGACTGTTTTGCATCTCCACAGATTTTTTTTTTTTTTTTTTTACATTTTCTTTTCACAATTTCAATTATGTTTGATAGTTTTGATTCTCATAACATTGAAAAAACATAGGAAACCAACATTTACCATATTCCATCACAG
Source organism: Protopterus annectens (assembly GCF_019279795.1). Taxonomy (NCBI): domain Eukaryota; kingdom Metazoa; phylum Chordata; order Ceratodontiformes; family Protopteridae; genus Protopterus; species Protopterus annectens. Next base: position 192,146,731 of record NC_056736.1, on the reverse strand, counting down.
CAACATACAGAAACAAATAAAAAACAAACGATATTAAACATCTCCAAATATAAGAAGGGGGCAAGCCTCCCTGCACTTCCTATGTGGGGAGCTGCCTCCCCACACCCCCTGCTACTTAAATATATCAACTCCAAGATCGCACTACTCAGAACAAAATGGCAAACATACCATTCCACGCTTCATGGCTGCCTGTTTAAATTGTAAAACACTATATTCAATCTTCTATTAGAAACACTACTTCATTGCTAAAACACTACACGTTACTGTATATCTCTCCAATACTTAAGTTTCACAGGTAACTTCAGGTCTTAAAGCCACAGCAACCAATTTACACATCATAACAGTGTTTACACAGCTGATTCAACATTCTAACATTCAACATTGTGAACTTCCAGCTTAATGAACTTACATGATTTTGGTCTCAATGTTTTGAATTTCAAGATTATGGTATTTCAATGTTCTTAAGATAATATATATATATATATATATATATATATATATATATATATATATATATCTATATATATATATATATATATATATATATCTATATATATATATATATATATATATATATATGGGTCTATGTTCAGCCATAGAATGGGCTAACCATCGAATGGCTGAACATCAAACAATAAGCATCGAAGGTTCACTCTGCGAACTTTCATTTCATCAACAGGGTAACCACTTGTCCAACACTTCTCTATCTCACACATAGAAGTGTTTTAAACCCAACAATGTGGGGGGCTTTGCACTACACACCCCCTTACTATATATACCAACTCCAAGACTGCACTACAGTGGAGAAAAGCAGTTTGAAACACTTCTGTGTATGATACGGGAAGTATTGTACATGTAGTTACTTACTCTGTCGATGAAATGAAAGTTCGCTGAGTGAATTTTTTATGCTTTATTGTTCGATGTTCAGCCATTCCATGGTGACCCTGTTCGATGGTTGACAATAGACCCTATACCTATAGATATGTATCTATATATACCTATATCTATATATATGGATCTACTGGGGTATCTAAACTTTGACACCCTAATGTGCATACCTTGAGGCACAACCTTGTACCATGCCAAAAAAAAACCCTCTGTTTTATGCTGGGACCAAGCCCCCCCCCATACTGGCCATATCCACTGCTAATTATTTATATTAATTCTGAAATAGCACAATCCCAAGAAAGGGTCATATTTTCCAACCACAGGGATTGTCGATCTTGCACACTTGTCAGACATCCATTTTGTTACCCAAAGTGTGTTTACAAAACAGATACTGATGTCTGGACGATTTGTTTAATAAGTGTTTTTCCTTATATGTGTATATTTTGGCAGTTTGTAAGACTGAATGCTTAAAAGAGTGAATGTTTTTTGTTTGTTTCACTGGCTGCTGGCTGTCTGTGTGGGACTGAAGTACAGCTGGGATTAGCTATTTGTCCGTTCCCTGGTATTGTGTAATCAGAGAGTGAATATAATTACAAGTTGGGTAAAGCTGGTTCAGGCTTGGCTTGTCCCATGTAAAATGGTATTATTTTTTTCATTATTGTCTGATTCAGTCTTAAAAGGTCAATCTTTTTTAGTTCACTTTTTGTGCATTTGCTGCTTTGTTAGGTAATTATACATATATATATATATATATATATATATGACACCTTACACCTCGGGCATCTACCCCCTTCATACCTCTCAACCTCTTAGCCCAAGAAATCTGGACAAAGCCTTACATAATGGGGGGACAAAGCCCAAAAATAGGGACAGATTTTAAATATTGCTGTTATAAACTTAGAAAGTAGCTAGAATAACAAGGTTTGTGTTAAAATGTATTTTCTAAAGGATATGAAGTCTGATACTCAAATGTGTGTCATTATTAAGTGATTTAATTCCTGAGATCATCCCAGTGATTTGCCAGAAAACCATAAATTTTATGAAGAACAGATTGAAATTTTGATGCAAAAATCTAGATATTCTGTGAAAAGCTGTACAGTTGAGAGGTATGACCCCCATTACTCCATCCTTTCAATACCTCTGTGTTTGCTCACACACAAGTGCAGCCTACATAAGGCCACTACTGCAAAGTGCCAAGTAATTTCATCATACAAATGTAAAGGGGAATACAGAGACAGGACAATAAGAAATGGAAAAGAGCAAGAAGTGTGGGTGGTGCTATGGTGCAGTGGGTAGCGCTGACACCTCACAGCAAGAGGTTCTCTGGTTCAATTTTCTTCTGGAGTGCCTTCTGTGCAGAGTCTGCATGTCCTCCCTGCATTTGCATGGGTTTCCTCTGGGTGCTCTGGTTTCTTCCCACATTCCAAAGACATGTTTCTGGAGTATTTCTCCCCGGGCCGCCACTGAAAATAGGCTCTGTCCTAGTCAGACTTTCCCATTCAACAAATGTTAAATAAAAATAAGAAGTGGAACAGAGAGAAAGACAACAGGAAGGAGACATAAATGTTGGGAGAAGAAGTGTATATTATTTTCTGGTCATTTGGCACACACTTTGATTTTTTAAAGAAGAGAGAGAGTGAGGGAGAGAAAGAGAGAGATCCCAACAGAAAGGTGGGAGTAGAAAGAAGGGCATAAACAGAAAAGTAGTGGCATGTGGGTGAACATATAATTTAGACAAAGACTGACCATGGAGGCAGTGACACATGGAAGGCAACAGTGGAGAGTTGCAAACAGTCAGTGGGTGGAAAACTCATAATGGAAGGAATATATTATAAAACAGGGATAAAAAGCTAACAGATAAAGATGGGAAACATACTGATAAATGATAAGGAGGGGTAAGAAATGACAGCATGACTAGCCCAGAGTATCCATATATTAAAAACCTCCATGGCAGACATCATGGATGGCACTGCTTTTGGTGGTCCAGTGCATGAGCCAGTCAGCCATGGTATTTTATCAGTCACACAAAAGAATCCCCATGGTGCCAATAAATTCCAGAGTCCAGATGATGTTATACCTCTAGCTTCATTATCCAGTTTATTTTCCACCAGGTGATCCAGGGGGATCCTCCCATACCAGAATCAAACAAGTAGCTAGTACATTCTTCCTAAGAGTTGAAGAAAAGAGCCACCAAAAACTCCTCCACATCAGTCAACATGCAAAGAGGTAGCTGGGGAGTTAGCAATAGACATAGTATATGATAACCATTACAGAACACAGTGACTGTCACCTCACCACAACCTGCATCGTGACTGAGTCTGTAAACCATAACCAAGAGATGACATTTTCAGCAGATTTTAGACCCATTTATTGAGGTTTGTTTAGGACAGTAAAATGCCTGGGCTGGCAACTCAGCACCATAAAAATCGACTGCCAATCATTAGTGGACCGGAGCTCTGCTGTGGCGACCCCTAACCGGGAAAAGCCAAAAAGAAAGTTTTTTAATGTAATGAAATAATTGTGTGTGCTACATTCACTGTGTGTTACCTCAGTGCAGCATGTGTAAGCAGCATTGTGCTGAGGTAACTTCACCATTGAAGATCCATTCACCATTATTTGGCATTAGTGTACGAAGCCAAACTCTGAGCAAACACAGAGGACAAAAAGTGAAGGGCTCCATTGCTTTTTCTTCACTTATGTATGTTGTGTGTGATTCTATTTTTTTATCAGATCACTTTAAAGGGTTTAAAATAGGGGATAGGAAAGTGTTGAAATGGGGGAAAAGCATGCAAAGAACAAATGGAAAGCAATATAGGAATGTGCAGGAGGCAGGAAAGATCCATAGCTTTGCACTTCTTCAACAGTGTAACATGAAAATAGGTAGAGAATATTAGTTGAATTTGGACTGTCACCTCAGCAAAGAGGGGTGACATTGCAACCACGTTGTATAGCCAATTGGACCAAATCAAGTGTGTCAAGAAGATATGTGTGACATGGAGAGTTACATATGGGATGATATTTTTTGTGGGACGGATGCCCATATTTTTTTTCCTACTTTAGTAAGAGAGAAATGTTGGTTAAGGGAAATATGTATTTCTGGGTCAGGTAGGGTAGGTTAGGAAGCAGATGCAAATAAACAGGACAAACAAGTCAAGACATTGGGACGGTGAGTGACATGACAGTTTGTGGGACACCATGATTGGAGTTAGGGATCTAGGTCTCACCTGCAGGGCTGTCATCACTGTCCCCTTACTCTGTGGTTGCTGGAGTGCTTGGCATCTTCTTTTACAGATCATGACTGATAGCAGCCTCTCTATCCAGCATAGGCATCCACCAATGGTGTTGGGCATGACCCTATGCACCAACCCTGGCATCTTCTGGTGGATAATAAAATCCCCATGTCCATCCCACATTCCCAGAAGGTACCACAGCACCAGCTGCCAGGGTAGTGTTACCTGATGTGGAGGTCTCAGGTAGTACAGGGGTAGCAGAAGCAGTGCTGTCAGGTTTGGTCTCAGATGTGGTGGGTGTCAGTACAGTAGCTGGTGGAGGGGGAGCAGGCTGAGCCATGGAATTGACCTACCTCCCTGTGCTGTAACACACTTTGTGATTTTTTAGACATGGATGACATGGAAAAGTTTTGACTAAACAGAAAAAAAAGAGATATAAAGGTTGGGGTGAGAAAAAAAAAACTAGTACCATCATATGTGACATACAATGCATTATCTCACTAGTAAAGCATTTTATCTCAATGTTTCCATTTAAGTATACTTTAACAACTACAAACTATAATTAGGGATTGCTGAAAGTAATCCTTGTAATGTACATATTTTGCAAATCTACTCGCTACAGTTATACAGATTACATTAACAGCAGGGCATTTAAGCCGCTTGTGTAAATTGTATAATATTTTTAAAGAATTTTACTATACATTTGTTACTTGTGGTATTTGAATGTAATCCTTGCAATGGGCATATTGTGTACATATGCTTGGTGCAATTATACAGATTAAGTTAACAGCAGGGCATTTAAGCTACTTGCGTTGCAATTAAATTAATAAAATTAAAGTAATATTTTTAAAAGAATTTTACTATATATTTGTTATTTGTGGTATTTGAACACAAAACATCTGACTACAGTGTTAGACTTGATTCCTACAGCTGGCTTGTGCTATAGACTGAAGCATGCATGCTTGCTTTTACAGTCAGGATATTCATGCTTACCTTGCTACAACTGTTTAGAAAATAAATAATTTAGCTAAAGTAGTAGTTCTATTGTGCTGCATACAAATCCCTTGCTTCCTTCAATCTCTCTAGACACAAAGCATTGGCCTCTTTATTCATCATAATCTTTGCATTGGCTGTGGAATAAATAGAAGAGAACAAGGGAAGAGCAGACCAGTCTTGCCTATAATGCAACTTTCTATCTACTAAAAATTTTCTTCATCGGTATACTCACACAAGTGTGGGATGTCAGTAGTCCTGAACTCACCAGCCACTGGTTGAGTGTATTCCTCTTGTACCTTTTCAGGTCATTAAAGTGATACCTACACTGTTCTTCAGTGTGTGGAATGCCAATTGCACTGGGGACAGACTTGGCCAGTCTATTGCAAGCCTCATACTTGTACTGGTTGTAAGTATAGTCCCCTTGCAAGAGCCTTCAGCTGTAGTTCTGTACAAGAAGTCCAGTGAAGATTCATAGGTTCATAGGTTCATAGGTTCATACTAGGCTATCTGCCCTAGGGCATTTATAAGCCTAGCCAGAATGTGTTTGGCTTTCACCACCCATTTTAAATTTATTTTGCTATGCCCTTTTTCAAGGTTAGTATACTGTGCCTCTGTCTAACAGTGACACAGAAGTGATACCCGGGGTAAACCTACGATCTCCCATCCACTCATCAAGATTCCTCTTGAAGAGAGTCAATGAGGGACTCTGCCTAACCTGGACTGGGATTTTATTCCAGAGTGAAGGGAGCCTCTGGGTTATGAATCTGTCCCTCCAGCATGTCCTATTTATTTCAGTGCTGAGGTTCAAGTCTCTCAAGCACGTAGCTCGATGGGATTTGGATTTTCTGAGGTGCAGCATGTCCATTAATTCCGGGTTGAACATGGCTTTATGCGTCAGGCACAGATCGCCTCTGAACCGGCGGTATGCCACTGAGTAGAGCTGGAGTTTCTTTAACCGGGCAACATATGGCATCTGTTTGAGCCCTTTGATCCTCTTGGTGAGGTACTTTTGGGGTCTTTCCAGTTGATGCAGGTGTCTGGTAAGGTACATCCCAAAAGGGGCATTGTACTCAATTATGGGCCTGATGAGGGATGAGTAAAGAGGCTCGATGACCTCCCCTGATCTAGATGTGAATCCCTTCATGATTAGGTGGGCTATATAAAATGTTTTTCTAACCACTTTGGCCACGTGGTTGTCAAATGAGAGATTGCTATCAACTTGGGTCCCCAGGTCCCTAATTACTTCTTCTGTACTTAATGGATTACCACCTATGTAGTAATTTGTGGGCACTTTGTTTTTGCCAAAGGGGGTAACTATACACTTTTTGGCATTTAGCTTGAGGCCATGGCTCTGGCACCAGTTGTCTGTATCTATGAGGCCCTTTTGGAGGATGCTTGTGTCGGCTGGAGAGTCGATTATGGCGCCCAGTTTGCAGTCATCTGCGAACTTGGTCAGCCACAGTCCTTCCATGTTGGCCTGTACCTCCGAGAAATATATACCGAACAAGAGAGGTCCCAGGACTGAGCCTTGTGGGACACCACTTGTAACTGGTTTGGAGTCTGACATGGCTCCAGCAATTCTAACCATGTAGGTTCTGTCCTTGAGCCAGTTTGCAATCCATCTAGTGACATAGGGGTTTATATTTAAGCTGGTGAGCTTATCTATAATGCCCGAGTGGGGTATTGTATCGAAGGCTTTGCGAGGTCCAGGTAGGCTGTGTGGACCACCTTCCCCTCGTCAATGGCCTTGGTGACTGTTTCAAAGAAATCAACCAGGTTTAAGAGGCAGGATCTGCCCTTAACAAAGCCGAACTGGGTAGGATCCAGTGTCTGTAGGTCCCCAATATCTTTATTTATGAGGTCCATGATGATCCTTTCCATAGCTTTGCAGACCAAGCTAGTCAGGCTTATGGGGTGATAGTTTCCAGGATCCGTTGAGGCACCACCTTTATCGAGAGGGACCACTGTTGCTGTACGCCACTCTTTGGGCACATATCCTGTAGTAAGGCTGAGATTGAACAGTAGTTTTATGTTTGGGTTTAGCTCTTCTTGGAGTTCATGTAGGATGCAGCCCGGACACCGTCTGGTCCCATTGATGCTGTATTTTTTGCTTTGGAGAGGGCGGCTCTTACCTGAGCATCTGAGATGTCAGGGGGGCAGCACTCTGCTGGGATAGATATTTGCCCTTTTGGTGGGGAGGGGTGGGAGAAGTTTGCGCTGAACCTGTCAGCTAGGATGTTGGCAATGTCTGTGGGTTCAGTGAATTTTTTGTCATTTTGGACTAATTCTGAGCAAACACCCCACCTCTGTGCCCTAAATTGGGCACCTTCCCTTTTACCACCAGACATGTCCAACAAGGGAAAACAGCAATAGTAAAGAATGATTTCCTGGCAATGCCTGTTATTGCATTTATTGGTAGTGCACAAACCCAAATAATAATGCCGACCGTGTTTGCACATTGTTAAGTAGAGATCAACAGTGCCAAACAGAGAGTAAAGCCGTTTTTGAAACCTGAATGTTAATCTGACACTTGGAATTAGTCTGACGGTTGTTTGCTGGTGTAACTGATAGGTGATTCAACTTTGCAAATGTGTACTGGGGGCATAAATTTGATGACCTGCCACATTTTTTGTGTGGCTTTACACACTGATAACATTCATTTGTACAATGTGGGATTCAAACTAAACATGAGGGACAAAACATTGCCTTCCACAGTGGTGGTTTTTCATCCTTGCTACAGAACAAGTGCTTCTCAGACATGCTCATTATTTACATATAAATACACGACAGACTGAGGAGTTAACCATGTATATGTGTGACCTGACAAGATTTTGGTTTATACGTCCCTGTGTATATGACTATCAATAAAGACTGAAGACCATCCAAAGTCAAAGAACACAATTATGATTACAGAAACATATTAGTCAGTATACCTTCACTCACAAAAATAATCCATATGAGTTTATTAAAATTGATTGCACAACCCTAAATAAAATTGGGAGTGTGCAATATTTTTTTCATGTGAATTTTAATATAAAATAAAATGGAATAAGAGTAAAACTATTTGGAATGTTCTGTATTAGTACCCAGGATCATCTGTTTTGCAGCCCTACACTTAACACCTGTTGCCACAGGAATAGTTAAAAAAGTTGGATATTTTCATATTTATTATTAATTATTAAGTTCTGTATGTTAACCACCTCATAATGCCACTTAGCGCGTTTGTGAGGTGCCCAACATACTTGGTAGAATGCATCCTTTTTAAAATTTTCTACTGTTAGCTTCCTGTCTGCAGGTGTTCTAAACCTACAGGTGCTGAGGAAGGTTGCTAACCAATGCGCTACACCACTTAGCAAGTTTGCATGATGGAAAGCAAAAATGCAACAATGTATCCTTTTTGAAATTGAGAATGCCTGCATCCTATCTGCAGGTGTTCTCTCTGCGTGTGTGGAACATTAGTCCAAGTTTGTACAATTGTAAGCTATGTGCAATTGTGAGAAGCAAAGCTTAACTTGTTTATGAAATATATATATATAAAATAAACAGTACAAAATAAACAATACACTTGAAAGATTTTTGCACAAGTGTGATTTGATCTGTCACACCAATGAACTTGTGAAACACAGTAAGGATGTCTTATCCCTCTTTTCCACAGAAACAGCTTTGTAGCAGAAATGAAAATCATTGTGCATACAAGAAAGCCCAAAATTCTACAGTCATTCACTGGGCACTGAGGAGAGCAATGGAGTGGTAACTTCTATAAAGATAAACACACCAAGGACCTAGATATTCATCAAGGTTAAAGCTAAGGATATGATTTAATGCAATGCCAGCTTTGGCAGATTGCCATGACTAATGGACTGAGTGGCTTACTCATCACCCATTCTGTAATGATGTTACACCTGTTAGTACCGAATGAAAAAAGATCCTTTTGGAAATATACTGAATAATGGTGGAATTGGAACACAGACAGAGGTACAACTACAGGCATTTGCTGCCCCGATAACAGAAAAATGAAAATGCCACATTTGTTATAGACTTTTGGAATACTGCAGCCCATTGTAAGTATCTGAGAGTGAGAAACATTCTTCTGCATCATGACTAGCAATAATCCTCAACAGCTTTCTGAACACTGAATGTGTCAAGCCATTTAATTCATCACACCCACTCTCAATGGTGGCTGGTGACTTCAAATCAAAGGGGGGCTGCAGGAGACAGCTGAATGGGTGGGGTCAATGGGAAGGGGTGTGGCCAACTAAAAAGGGGGAGGAGCTATGCTCAAAACCACAAAAACTAACTAAATACACTGCCCTGGGTGCCAAACCGTCATTATGAGAGTCCAATCAAGACAAAATGAAGTGTAGAAGAATAAAAATATTTCAATGCATTGGCTGCATGACAGTTTACTTAATATCTAGATGGAAACAAAAAGGTTGTGAGGCATGAAAAAATAAATTACTTTTTAAATACATTAATGGAATGCCAGTCAAAATCAAGTATAAGAAAAACAAGCAGCACTCAACTCAAACCACTTCTTGCACTACAGTTCTAATTATAATTTATATTCAGCTTTATTAAAGTACCAAGTAACATGCTGAAAGTAGAAATCTCTGATGCCCCCACTTGTAAAAATGTTTCTTATCCAAAAAAAGACCTGCTGCCTGACAACTATCTACTTGTTTCATGGGGAAAACATGATCAAAGTAAAAAATGAAAAGCAAACAAGAAATAAGCTCAAGATACATTGCTTAAAAGGATTACTGTACAGGTTATGGACCACACGACTGGCATTCTGTTTAGTTTACGGGTAAAGCCTGCAGAGGTGACTGGAAGTCTCCAAGTGTAATGAGCTTCTTAAAATAATGTAATCCTGCCCTTTATTACAAATACTGTCATATGCATTTCAATACCCAAGGCTTATACATTATCTAGTTAAGTATTCTCTACATGGCAACAACAGAAAGGCTTTCAATGTTGGCAGTTCTATAACAGTATACTTATCAAAGCTTACTTGCATCTTACGATCTCAGCCAAGCTTACCTGATGGTCATTAAAGTATTGCTACTTAAACACAGAGCAACAGGCACTTTGAGAAATAAGCATAAATCAACAGTACAAAAAATATGACAGAAACCAGACCATTCTGCAAGAATCAAGGAGAAATGAAAGTCACTCTAGTACTTGTGTCTACCTTGGATGGGGGGGGGGGATACTCTGCACATTTACACTGCATAACTACCCATTGCCTTGCTTCGACACATCCAGAGTCACTACATGGGGGAGTGGGGTGCAACAAGTATGTCACAATTTGAAATGTCTCTGGCTGACTGTGATGGCCTGACACATTTGTCATACCTCTCAACCTCAGAGCAAGAAATCTGGACAAAGCCATATAAAGAAGTGGGACAAAGGCCCAAAAATAAGGACAATTTTTAAATATTGCTCTTATAAACTTAGAAAGATAATAGAATAGGTCTTGCATTAGTATGAATTTTCTGAATGGTATGAAATCTGAAACTCCAATGTCTGTCATTATTTTCTAACTTCAGTCTTTAATGATTTGTCACTAATTTGCCAAAAAAAACACAATTTTATGAAAAATGGACCAAAAATGTGATGTAAAAATATAAAATAGCCACACAATACAGCTGGGAACCTGTCAAAGAAGGGACACGTTAATATTAGTACTGCTAACTTGAGCAGCTGACAAAATAAAATAATCTACATGCATTTCTGAAATAAAAGTAATATATAACTCTGATTATTACAGTTATTTCTTAATTGTAAACCCTCAATGTTTTCTTCCAAAATTGCTATTTTGCGGAGGGATTATTAGGGGAAGAGCAACATTTTGAGCCAAAATCAGGGACAGTTGAGAGGTTTGGCTATGCCTAATTCTATAAAGCAATTTATTTGCATGTACCTCTCAACCTGTTAATGCAATAAATCTGGACAAGGCCAAATATATTGGGGGAACATATAAACAGTACTAAAAATTGCTCTTGTATAAACTGAGACAGTTGCTAGAACAACAGGTCTTACCTTAGCATGCATTTTTTTGAAGGTTATGAAGTCTGAAACTCAGTGTGTCATTATTTAGTGACTTAATTCCTAAATGATTTGCCAGAAAACCACAAATTTTATGTGGAACAAACCAAAAATAAGAAGCAAAAATCTATTAATTCTTTGAAAATATGGACAGCCCTTCCCCCTCACAAAATCATGGTCGAATGGAGCCTCCCCCTACAGCCATTCCAATGATCCATTACTTGGCTATTTCACTCCATTTACCATAAACACTAATGTGCATATTGATTTACTTCTATGATAATTTGGACTTCATTTGAAAGTTTTATTTTGCATTTTACAGCACAAACACTAAGACATCCGTTAAACTAACTTAGCATTAAAACTTCTGTGCCCTTGAAACTCACATTCATTGAAACAGCATTGAAACCCACATTCAAAGAAAATACATTTTACCAGTGGCAGATAAAGATTAATTCTGGGCTGTTTTCAAATCATAGGCCCCTTGCATATGAGACATACATGTGCTCTTTGATACACCTTCCTATTGTTTTAAACATTTTTTCAGTAAACTATGAAACAAAACACATGCACCAATAATGACAAAACTGCCCAATTCAGAACATCTTTCCAGTAAACAATGAAACAAAATGCATGCACCCATAATGACAAAACTGCCCAGTTCGGAACATTTCCATCATAAAAGTCTACACAAACTTCTACAGTCCACCATTATCAGTAAATATGCACAATTCTACAGTCCACCATTATCAGTAAATATGCACAATTCTACAGTCCACCATTATCAGTAAAAATGCACAATCTCTGAAGAAGTAAAAAAGTCATCTAAATAATTCCACATTAAATAAATCTGTAACTAATGAAGAGGTTGCTGCTAGCAAACACCTTTATATTTCATGGTTTCATCGAAAAATAAAGTGTCTGATGCCCCTGAGGAATAAATTGCCTATATTACATTAAAAATGATAAGCTAGTAATATTGCTATAGGAAATGGATGGCAAACTGATAACAGGCTCATAGTTAGTATTTTAACTTTTTCAGTACAGCAGCATTCACCCTTTGTGGGAGTAGAACCAACAACCTTCTGCATCAAAAGCAAGTACACAACCTGTTGTGCTATTAACAATGCATGCTGACTTAGCATAAGCAGCACTAAACTTCTCTTCCACTGCAACTCTCAGCTCCTTGTAAAATCTACTCAATACTCAACTGCATCTCAACTTCACAGCACAAGAAATCTGGAAAAAGCCAAATTTATTTGGGGGGTGGTCAAAAGCCCAAAAACCAGGGACACATTAAACATTGCTTGTATAATCTTGGAAAGTTGCTAGAATAAAATGCTGTGTTACCACCATATATTTTACTGCCAAGGTCCTTGTGAATAAGAGTCAGAGCAACATACCACTATGCTAAATCAGCTGCTTTGTGAAAGAAAAATGCTGGGTTACCACCATACATTTTACTACCAATGTCCCTGTGCAAAACAGTCAGAGCAACATACCACTATGCCAAATCACCTGCTTTGTGAAAGAAAAATGTTGTGTTACCACCATACATTTTACTGCCAAGGTCCCTGTGCAAAACAGTCAGAGCAACATACCACTACGCCAAATCAGCTGCTTTGTGAAAGAGCGGAAGACTAAAACTTAAATGGCTATCACTTAATGAATTCAGTTCTTACCGTAGCTGTCAACCTCTTAGCACAAAACACCTGGACAAACCCAGTAATGAGGGAATACAGCCCTCAAACATATTCAGTGAATTCAGTTCTTGCCATAGCTGTCAATCTTAGCACAAAAAACCTGGACAAAGCCAATAATGGGGTAATACAGTCCCAAAAGTAAGGACAAATTTCAAATATTCATATTATAAACTTAGGTTGTGTTACTGTATATTTTCTGAAGAATATGAAGTCTGAAATTCAAATGCCTGTCAATTTTACTTCTGACGGAACAAAAACAATTTTCAGCAGAGGCCCAGGGAGAAATACTGCAGACACATGTCTTTGTAAAATGGCAAGACACCAGAGCAAATCCACACAAACACAGGGATAAGATGCAGACTCCACACAGAAGGTACCCCAGCCAAGAATCAAACCAGAAAACCTATAGTTGTGAGGCAACAGTGCTACCACTGCACCATCAAATATGTAAGGAATTCAACATTCAGAAACCTGAAGTCTGAAATTCAAATGCCTGTCAAATTTTTTTAACATTTGTTAATCAGGACAGTCTGACTTGAAACAAAAAAAACAATTTTCAGCAGAGGCCCAGGAAGAAATAATGCAGACATGTCTTTGTAACATGGGAGGACACAAAAGCAAACCCACACAAACACAGGGAGAAGATGAAGACCCCACAAAGAAGGCACCCCAGCCAAGAATCAAACCTGAGAACCTGCAGCAGTGAGGCAACAATGCTACCACTGCACCATCAAATATCAAGCATTGCAACATTTAGAAACCACAGATATTATGAGGAACAGATCAGCTCAAATATGAGGCAAAAATCTGCAATTTTTTTACAAATGGTGGTGGGTAGGGAATTCAGGTCTTTAACACCTGCAAACAAGGTACAGGGTTCAAGCTTGAGATATTCCCTACCACACCACCATGAGTCTAGCCACCAATATATAGCAACTGGGACATTCACACACACACACAAACACACTTACCTGTAGTAGATCTCGTAGATGCAAACCTGCTCCAAATCCCTGCCCACACATAAATCCATAGCTGCAAACCAATCCCTTCATGCCATAAATCCATACCCACCCGTCCACATAAATCCATAGCTCCAAATCGCGAGATCTTCCCCTGACCAGACTGCTGACATTGCAGTCTGACTCCGATGAGTTTCCAGCGACAGTCTATTGCAGTTACAACTGCATAGACTTCTGGGATCTTGCTCTTACATGTTTCCCAGTCTGGACTGCTGCTGAAACAGTCTGTGCATGCTCCAGACTGTCTCAGCAGCAGTCCGGACTAGTGCGCATGCGTGAAAGTCCGCGAATTTTCCATAGCTGCAAACCAATCCCTTCATGCCATAAATCCATACCCGCCCGTCCACATAAATCCATAGCTCTTTATTTTTTAGAGCTGGGGGGGGGGGGGCTGAAGTCTGGCAGTCCAATAGCACGGGCCGCCCCTGCCCACTCTTATCATGAGAAGGTCAACTCAGTCTCAACAAACAGTCACAATATTTATAAATATCATTCTTAGTCATTTAAAATATTCTGTGTCATTTGCTTGTTTGCAATTACAGCATTAGCATGATTCAGTAGTAGTATTCATAAAACTGACTCCCGTTACTGTGAGAAAACACGGGCAGTCACTTTATTCGACTGGTCACAATGTTTCAGAGGGTCATCAGTATACCAGATCTACTCCCTGCTCTGCAGTTATCATAGGAAGCAAATAATAAAAGTTTCTCTCCATTGTTATGTGTGGACATCAGGGCACTTTAATATAATGTGATATGAATGTGGATAAATTCCTACTTTCTCTGACTGAGACTAGTCTGTATGCAGACTGTGCTCTGTTTAACATTATGCACTTAAGGAAATCCCAGTCCCTCACAGCCACATGCTCCAAGGATCTAAACCTTGTCATCACAATAAGCAAAACATGCTGGAGGGATAGCTTCCTGACCCAGAGACTCCCCAGACTCTGGAATAGATTGCCCATACATGTCAAGCAGAGTGCCTCTTTGGCCCTCTTCAAAAGGAACCTTGACGATTGGATGGGAGAAAGGAAATTCACCCCGGGGATCACGTCAGTCACCCTGCTAGACAGGGGTTCAGGGAAGTAAATAGTGTGGGAAGAAATAGCCAAGGAATTGTTACGGCTAGGCTTGTATAGGCCCTAGGGCTGATAGCCTAGTACCAACCTATGAACCTATGAAAATTGTATACAAGGTATTGACCGTTATAAAACTTGGCTATAAATCATTTAAGTCTTTGGTTTATCATTCTACAGTGCAACAGCCCTACTGCTTGCCCCACAATGTTTATGAATGATGCTTAGGGTAAGGAAAAAAAGCATTTATATCTCCCTATACTCTATTTGCAAATAAATGCAATTAAAAAGCTGCTATTCTTAACAATAATGAAATAACTGAAACCACATAAATCTTCCCTGACAGTAATATATTGCGGATACAAAGGTTAGCACAATCTGCTCTTTTCTTTCCTGCATCCTTGAGCTATCACAAGTATTCTCCACATAATGAGGAATAGATATGAGCAAGTTCATTGTTTTGGAATGCTGCCTCACTTCATAGGTGCAATATGTAAGAAAAAACTCTCATTTTATCTAATAACCAAAAGTCATATTTGACATTTGGTAACTTGCCCAGTGGAGAAAACAATACCAATTTACTTGGAATAAAGCAGATGGCTTCATATTCATCAAAAAGCTTGTATCCTCCTGTGATTCCTAGACTACAAACTATTCAAACTGGAGTAATTGTCTTCCTGCCTAGAAAACCCACATTTCATTAGTCTTGCTATAAGGTCACTTCCATCAAATACACCCTCTCTCCAGACTGTCCATTTTAGACTTGAAACAGTAACCATAGCTTTTCAGCTTTTGTTCTCAACTTATGGCAGTCTATCTGCCACTATAGAAAAAAACTGCCCCCCAGATTTAATAAACTCCATGTAGGAATAGTGTAAGTCCTACACAAAGTGTACTGTGGCTATGTCTGCAGCTCCCCCATGGCAGAGCGCCTTGCATATTAATGAAGGCGTGCTGCTGAGAGAGAGCCATGCAACACGGTTACAGAATCAGTGTAGGGGTTGTGTTACAGTGTCCACAGATGAGTAACACACCCTCTGCATGAAAGTGCCTGATGGCACTTAAATAATAAAGTGAAACACAGTTAAATCATTTTGTTTCTTTATTTTTTTTTTTTTGTGTTTGCGCGGTGCGGCACTTAGCAAGAGATACATACCAGACATGTAAAAATAGAAACCGGATGCATTTAATTATTTTGGAAAGAACAAGTTTAAGCATAGCTAAGCAGGTTTGTATGGCATGGTGTGATGCTCAGCAGTGCTTAAATGTAACTGAGAGCTATATAGAAATGTATACATGTAATCACCATATCCTCAGTAACTGAATGATTAGAGTCATGGCCTTGTGTGCAGAAGTTGCACAGCTTGAATGCAGGCCATTCAGCTTTTACATGTGATAGACAAATGTTATAAAAATATTTTTTTTATTATGTATGCATTGACATTTGCTAACCAGGTTAGTCCAGCTGGACCAGAAGGCCATTTTCATTGGAGACCCGAGGATAAAAGCCCCAGTTGCACACAAGTGTCCAATACATTAAAGTCACACTCCAAGATAATGTAGTTAAATGCATAAGTTTAGGAGATATAAAAGTAAAATAGATACACATAATAATAAAGTATCATTAATGAAAAATTACTTTCAATAATTTTTATTTTTAAATCTGTTTTGCCTGTAGCTAAACTCTGCTAAACATTGCTAAGCCAAGCCAAGTAATGCTTAAACAGGAACTGTTTTAGCAGAACTTAGCAATGCACAGCTCCGCTTAGCTGGTTTGCGCATTGCTAAGCATTGCTAACCATTGCCAATTTAAGCACTGCTCAGATAAGCTTAGCTGGTTTATGCAGTGCTAAGCTTCACTTAGCATTTTTTTAAATGGTCTAATGGCAGCAAAGTGTGTGAAAACAGTCTTATTTAAGCTGAACAGGCAGGAATACAGCCAGAACCTATTGGTGTTTGATCTGTGCAGGAGCTATGGCAGGAGTTGGAGATGATGCGTGCTTCCGGGCACAGCTGTGGTGATATTGGAGTCCAGGGTCATGGTTGGGCTCCTATTAAAAGACCATAACATTCAAATTCTGCAGGGCCAGTACCAGGGGTCCGAATACAAATCTGAGTACTGGGACTGGCTGGCACGCGACCTCACCACTGCAACTGGCATTCCCTGCACTGGTGAGCAGGTGCATCATCACAATGATGACCAGAAGCATAGAAAGTGGGAACTCTCAACCCAGTGGATCCAAGATGCTTGGGACGACAATACTGCACAAGTTTGTAAATATAGGAAGCATTGATTTACCAAAGTCCAGTATGAATATCTGATAGACAGGTACACATAATGGCATGTTTCTCTCCCCACAGCTGCAGGGGAGAGACCTAGCAACCTGGAGGCTAATGCAGATTGCTTGGCCAGGTTACACCAAGAGTGTGGTGTGTACAGATATATCTTGCAATATATACTAATATGATTAAGAAAGAGTACAGTAGTAACTGCCAGTAGGTATATTCTGTTTTGAGTGCACTGCAATGAACACGTTCATAGACTTGAACTAATATAAGTGACTAATGCCAGGTACAGTTCAAGATTTCATAAATTTCAGGAAATAAAGTACACCTGCGGTCAGAATTGTTAAGGAAATAAAGTTAGCAATGCATACAGTGTGGCATAACAGCTGTCTTTTAATGCCTGCATTATGCAAAGTGTTCAACAATAAAGACTGTTAGCTGTTTCATGTCACCGTCAATAAAGGTTTCTTGTGCCAAATGTGTATTTTGGGCTGTTGGTCAAGAAATTGTGTCTTACAAGTGGTGTGAAGTAAACATGAGTATAATACTATGAAGTGACTGAAGGTTGGCCGATAAAGAACTGTTTTACTAAAGTGTAGCTGTAGAGCTGTACTACAAGATCAAAATATACTGCATTATGATACATGTTCTGCACTATAAGATCTGAACCTGGAATTGTAATGTGTAAGGTAGTATAGTGCGTTTCCCTCAGGGTTGTCTTGTGTTAACCTTTGCATTTCAGCTATATGGATTCCTGAATTGATCCAGGCAAGTATGAGACTGTAATAGCAGTAGACTGCAAATATACTATCTGCAACTGTATATGGGTCAAGCAGCCAATCCAGCACCCCAATATGAGCTGTACACGTCACACACGTATTCCCATCCACTAGGGGTTAAATATGTACACCTGCATTCCAAGTAGTAATACACAGTTCACCTACTATCTCTGTTATACATGCATCTCATGCATGTGTGTTCAAGTGTCACTGCAGCCTTGTTTGACACTCAGCCAATATTACCAGGTCAGAATTTGTTACCAGGCAATCTTTAGTCACATATCAGTCAATCAACCCAAAGCAGTGCCTCAGTAGCTCAGTTTGCTAAATGATACGTATGTTGTTCATTTTTCCACACACAGACTGGGGTTCAAATCCAGGGACAAGTACTACTATGGATTTATAGAAAAAGACAAGTACTACTAAATATGTATAGAAACAGTTTTGTATTGTTAACAGATGTTTTCCCCACAAGAATTACAGGTAAATAAATTGTCTGTCATAGCTGTTCCAATGGTATATCAGTTTGTGTCTCCAAATGTACTAGTGTGTAAACAGCATTACTCAACAAGGTCTTAAGACTGCATTAAATTGAAGGTCCACAAGTAGACTACTATTCCAAGTTAATGACACAAATAAAACTGTTTATTGCTGTTACAGCTGCATGCCTGTGCGTCTGTGAATGTCTGCTGATAATCTATCCCCATGCCTGCCAAGGATGGCAGGAAACATGTAAACTCTCTCTACTATGCACATTACATGTCTTTCAAGTGTCACGCTGTCTCTGTTAGTGATCACTGTTGACAAAACCCTTGGACACAGATTTAACATTGAGTCAAAGTTTGTCAGTAGCACACTCACACAACATCAGTGCACAGTATACCTTGATAGTCATATATGTTCCTCTGACATGTAATAATCCCCTCTAGTAGTGTACCTGTAGGCATTAGAGCTTGGCCTATACTGTCCCATGTGGATAGCTTGATAAGTATGTATGCGCTACAGAAGATATAGGGCACTTGTAGACATAAAAGTGAGGGCAAACTTGTAGAGTATAGAACAGTACTGTTGCAATTAATATATGCCTATACTGTTAATGGAATGTCTCTCCCCCCAACCCTTATCTGCAGCACAATATTATTATTGTTATACTAGAGGTATGGTTTCTATTTCACATATGTTGTTCTCAAAACCTTATGTTGGGCCTTGTGTTTAATTATTGTTACATATTAAAATGGTTGCATACTAACATACCTTGTTGAAATACCAATGTTGTTGGCCTTTTGCCATAACTGTTACTGCCATGCTGTTACAATACTGACTGTTATCATATTTATTGTTGTGTTCTGTATGCTATGCAATTTTATTTTTCTAGGTTAATTGGAACACCCATGCATGCTGTTATAACTAACATTTAAATGTTCTGTAGATAACTAACCTATACACTTTGACAAAAACCTCAACACCATAGCACGAGTGGGTAGGCAGGTACCTGTGGACCCACACACCCCACCTCATCTGGCCATGGCACCAGGTTCCACCATGTCTGGAACCCAACCTGGAGCTGCCATCTGTGCTGGTCCTGCACCACCCACACATGGAACAGCCTCAGGAGATGGGGCCTGTGCCCTCCTGGGTGCAGGCATAGAGAGGGAATGGTCATCCGGCAACAGCTCCCAAGGATGGTGCACAGGATACTCCAGCATGATATGGGCAATTGACTGCACCAGATCAAGGGCAGACTGGTGCACCTGGAGGGGCAGGCCAGCCCTGGTGCCCAGCCCTCAGCAAGCCACCTTCGGGGTTGTAAAGGAGCAGTGGTGATTCCCCATGGGAGGCGAGCTCAGTCCCACTGCTGCTGTATGGGGGCACTTGATCCTCCAGTTACACAACACCCTCCCCATCCAAGGTGTTTACCCCCTCAAGTGTCATAAACTGCCCCTGTCTGCTATCTTGTCTGTTTGCAAATGTTTTCTCTCCTACACAGCTTACCTCCCTGCATGTACATATATCCCTTCCTTCAACATCCCACTCTCTCCTTAAAAAAAGGGCATCTGTCCCACAAAAAAAAAATCTCCCTATACGTAGCTCTCCATTTTGCCCACACCTACACTGCCATCAATCAATCATCACAGCAATTAATCAACAAAGTTATGTTGCCCACACCCCTCCCTCTGGGATGTGAGGCTCCAAATTCCAAATTGTCCACAACATACACAGCTATTGCTGTAAAAGAAATGAAGAGGTATGATCCTTTCCTACACCCATCCTGCACATCCCTACCTGCCTTTCATATTGTTTTTCCCCCTGCTTTCCCCATTTCACCACTTTCCTATCACCCTTTTTTCTTTTCTTTTTTTTGAAAATAGAGTGGGTTTAAGCAATTTTAAGCACCACTTGGCATTGTTGCTAGTCATGCAAACCCACGGTGCTAGTGTAAACAGTGGTTAGTAGCTTTGACACTCCCCCAATGACGGGCATGCTCAGCTTTTTTTAAACTAGCTGAAACATGCTCAGCAGCATCAGACACATACACCCTGCTTAAGCTGTGCTTAGCTGAGTGCAAACAGGTGCCACTGAGCTTCAATCCACTTTAACATACTGTGACACACCACATTTTGATCTTAGCTACCTTTTCTACCACTACCTATACAGTTGTAGCACTACCACAGGTTGTATCTGCAGACATTGTAGCCCTTTTTGCTATTCAGTAAACCCAACTCATTTGCATACAGCTAAATGAGTATACCCTAGATATATCACTACTCCAGGGCCTGCTCCATAACAACCACTGACACCTGTCATTGTAACACTCTGCATGTTCGGCACTATAATTTAATATATATATAGTGTATATTAGTAGGTAGGTAGGGGTTCTGACCTCACATCAGCCACCTTGTGTGTGTGTGTGTGTGTGTGTGTGTGTGTGTGTCTCTCTGTGTGTGTGTGTGTGTGTGTGTGTGTGTGTGTGTGTGTGTGTGTGTGTGTGTGTGTGTGTGTGTAGATATGCCACATACAGCACCATACGCATGCCTAACAGGCCTATGTTTGTGCAATGGTCCATCATTTTATGGCCCTGTGACTAGTGTCCTCCACAACAGTGGCCTCCCTGTCAACAGCCGTTGATGTCATCCACTCCAGTAGCAGTGGCAGACACTCTCCAAACACATAAGCTCTGTGGTGCACGCAGTATGTACGTAGCACTATACTCTATACAACTAGATAGCTGGGGATATAATCCCAACAATGGCAACTCTCTGAGAGTGTGTATGCATAAGTATATCCCCTTGCAGCAGTGAGTCTGTTTTGCCTATGTGTGTGCAATGCTAATACATTTCCATGCCCATGTCTAACTGTTAACCCCCAAATTGGCTTACTTTACAGGGCCTGCTGATGTCATCCTCCTTAGAAGCACAGTTAGACACTCTCCAAATACATAAGCTCAGTGGTGCATGCAATAAGTATGTAGTACTCTAGTATATTCATCTAGATAGGTAGGGGTTATAATCTCGACAATGGCAACTCTGTGAGTGTGTGTAAGTATATCCCCTTGCAGCAGCATGTCTGTCTTGCCTATGTGTGTGCAATGCTAATACATTTTAAGGCCCGTACCTACCTGTTAACCCTCACATTGTCATACTTTACTGGGCCTGCTGATGTCATCCACCTTAGAAGAACAGTGAGACACCCTTCAGGCACAATAGCTCTGTGCACATGCAATAAGTATGTAGTACTATAATGTATATAATTAGATAGGTAGGTGTTTTACTCTGAAAACCAGCAAGTTTGTGACTGCATGGGTATGTGAGTGTATAAGCATATTCCCTTGCAGCAGTGTGGCTGTCTTACCTGTGTATGTGATGGTTATACAATTTTAAGGACCTCTTAACACCCCCTTTGCAACCTTTCAGGGCCTACTGATGTCATCCACCTTACAAGCACATTTAGAGGCACTCCAAACCCACTAGCTCCGTGGGACATGGGATCAGTATGTAGGACAATAATGTATATAACTAGATAGGTAGGGGTTCTATTCTCAAAACCGCCAACTCTATGATTGTATGTGTGTGTGTAAGCATATCCCCTTGCAGCAGTGTGGCGGTCTTGCCTGTGTGTGTGTGTGTGTGTGTGTGTGTGTGTGTGTGTGTGTGTGTGTGTGTGTGTGTGTGTGTGTGTGTGTGTGTGTGTGTGATGGTTATACAATACTAAGGGCCTGTTAATCCCCACATTGGCAACCTTCACAGCACCTACAGATGTCATTCACCTGAACAGCAGTGGCAGACACTCCAAATAAGCTCCATGGCACATGTGATACATATGTAGTGCTATAGTATGTACAACTAGACAGGTAGAGTTTTTACTCTCAACAAGGGCAGTGTGTGCCTGCTCTAGTTTGTACAACTAGACAGTTAGGGGTTCTACTCTCAACAAGGGCAACGTGTGTGCCTGTTTGTGTACATATATCCCCTTGCAGCAGTGTATGTTTGTGTCTGTTACAGTTACCACCTATCCCAATGTGCTATATGCAGTCCATGTTTGGACAGGTGTGTCCTGTAAGAACTGCAACAGTACAAATGTCCCAGGAGTGTAGGACATCAACCATTTCCTACATTATTCTGATAGTTTCATAAAACAGTCATTTTACAGCACAAACACCTAAATGTTATGAGACATAGCATAATCTAGGCAAATGCTACAAAACTAAGCCATTATATTGTCAAAAAAGTGAGGTTGTGACCGTTGCACTCGCCATGGGTATGGCTTCTCCTGCCAGCTCTGACGTTACTACAAAACATGTCCCACACTGGGCATTTGTTAAGGTGGCAACCCTAGTCTCTCTTGCCTATGTGTGTGCAATATGTATACATTTTGAGGCCCTGTGAGTAGCTGCTGCCCCCAAATAACCCAAGTGTATATCAGCATGAATGCTACCTACCACCACCTACATTTGTAGGTACTGACCAAGTTTGTCGACAACTGTAGGTTGTCTGTCAGTGACTCCCCAAATGATGTTAACATACTGCAAGAGGGTCTTACATCAACTACGGACTGGTGCCAAGGTCCTGGCCTCAAGCTAAATGCAAAAACCTGTATCATCATACCATTAGGCAAAGACACTGCCCTGATGTTTACCAGATCAACGATAACCCCTAAATGCACATATTAGTCATAGGAGACTCCATTGTGAGACACACAGAGGTGGAGCTCACCAGGTTGTATATGGAGAAGGTCACAGTTACTTGTCTGTCAGGTTACAGAATCTTCCATATCACATACGCACTGCTGTCTCTCAACAACAGGTACTGTTATGAGTCTGTCATAGTCCATGTTGGCGATCCTGACCTGAGACGTACCTACCTGGACTACATGATGTGAGACATGATTGAGCCCACTGATTATGTGTCCCAGGCAGATATGTCCTTAGACTTAAGCAGCATTTTGCTGTCACACAGAATGATGCCACAATACAATCAGGAAATGACTGACCTTAACAATTGGCTTGGTTCCTGGTGCCATTCCAGGGGGATCCAGTACCTGACAGCCTGGGATCATCTGATCAACAGACCATGATGCTCTGCCAGAGATGGCCTCCATCTGTTTCACCTGGCCTTCAGGCTTCAGGCCATGGTTCTTGCCACCCCCATAGTTCCTTAAGTGGTGACGTTAACACTACCAACATGAAACTTTCCACATATCACAAATTGAAGGCCATGCTGTAAAACATGAATCTGCATGCATTGGAAGCAGTCATTACCCTGGACAATGCTGACATCTGTACAATCACAGACACATGGTTCAAGGCTGCAGAGAGCATCCCAGCCTTACATGGTCACCCATCCTATCATACAGTCAGACCCCAAGGAGTGGTCAGTAAAGACAAGGGAAGTGGGGTTTCACTATACATGGAAGACATACACATCTCCAGGCTGGTCAAACAATAAGACAAACAGGAGACACTCCAGGTGCAGTTTACCATTGCCAAGACCCCTATTCAAATCATAGCTAGCTACCGGCCTCCACATGTGACCAGGGAGTCCATTCTGCCTATATGGAACTGTTCAATTCTATCAGGACTGACTATGTACACTGATCCTGGGTGACTTTAAGTACCCAAACATAGACTGGATGAAGTACTCATGCCAGCACACAAATGCCCAGAGATTCATGGAATTTGGTAATGCAAACACCTTGGAATAGCTAGTTGCTATCTGCATGAGATGAACATCCATTGGAGTTGATATTAAACAATATGGGTAACCACTGCAGCAGCTCTACAGTATCATCCTCCATGGTAAAACCAACCATCTTCCACATTATCCATCTATTTACTTATTTTTATTTATTTTACAGTTTGTTTACCAGAATACTCCATTGGACTGAGAATAGCCCATTTTCAATGGAGTCCCGGGAAGAAAAGCTCCATAACACATTATACAATTTAGAGAAATCATTAAAAAATGAGTAATACAGTATACAGTTTACAAAAGAAAAGGTTAAAAAACAACATATCGGTAAGTATTTACAAAACACCTTAGTTTATACAGCAGAAAATATAACAGTAGAGGCAAAGGATCTTTGCATATGTATCATATAAGAGTTATAACAGGGTACAGAGGAGGGGATCTGAAGAGATTAAGTGTCAAGTAAGAAAAGAGAGAATAGTAAGAAGAAGTAGTGTATGAGGAGTGAAAGGAGGTGGGAAGAAAGGGGGTAAGGGTAGTGGTAGCTTAGTGAGAGAAAGGAGAAGAGAGCAGGAGGAAAAGTAAGAAACAGGTTATAATGTTGAGAGTAGTTATGAAGGGTGAGAGCAGGAACATTCCCAGAGGGATATGAGATGGCAATGAAGCAAGGTCTTAAAGTTAGAGTGGTTATGGGTGGTGCAAATGAGTTGTGGCAGGGAGTTCCAAAGCCATGCTAGAGAAAAGGATAGTAGTTATTTACCTGGTGGATGAGCAGGCTTGTGTAGTTCAATCAGATTCTGGTTATTGGATCTCAGATAGATGCATTTTGAATGAAGAGGCTATAGAGGAGCAGAGAGCTGGATGGAAAATAAGTTTGTGGGCATGAGTGAGTTGGATATAGGTAAGATAATTTGGGAGTTCTAGCCAATTTAGTTTGTGAAGGGCATTGCAGTGGTGGGTGGAGGATTTGTGACCAGTGGTAAACTTGGAGATTGTATTTTAAAAGGAAGAGAGTTTAGTCTTTAGAGAAGATTGTAGGTTAGTAAGAAGTGGGGCACCATAGGGAAGGAATGAGCTATGTAATAAAGAGAACAGACTTAGTAGAGGGAGTGAGGTAGATATTGTGGTGGTAAAGCATACCAAGTTTCTGGTGAGTTTTCTTGATATTCATTTGTAGGTGGATATCAAACTTAAAGTGTCCATTGATAAGGACCCTAGCTAGGGTCAGACATACAAACATCTCCAAAGTTGATTATAGCCTCCTAAGGGATGTTATAAACACCTTCACAGCCCCACCCTCCTCTGTAGGAACTGGCAACAATATTCACAAATGCACCAAAGCACTATATGTGCATTTGTATAGATGAATGGAGTCAGGTATACCTGACAGGACTACATCATCCTTTGCAAGGATAAGTAAAACTGTCTGGTGGACATCTCCAATAAATAGACTCTATAACAGCAGTGAAATATTGCTGTCCAAGACCAAGAAGGAGCAGGTGCCCAGTATTAAGCAATGTCTCCATAGCCTGAACAAGCATATAAGAGCACTACTGAAATCGTGTAAAGTAAACTCTGAGCCCACATTGGTGACATCCACTTCAGACAGTCATATCTCCTTCTTCACATATCTCTGCAACTTCAAAGGAAGAACCCAGATCTGCTCAGAGATGGTGGTCAAGGACACCAGATATACAAGTGCTGTAGATATAGCACACTTGCTACCTGACACAGTCAGTGAAAGCTTCACCCTCTGTCCTCCCATCAGTACATCAGGACATCCTTGGTACCTGCCCCCTTCCCCTTATATGTAGGGAAGAGGTCATTGCTACCATCTCAAAGTCATGGGATACAGCCCCCATCAGACTCTATCACATCACAGGATGCATCCTACATGATCTCAAGCATCAGCCTACAGCGCAATTAAATACTCTATACAACCAAAGGCTGACTACCTCCTTAATCGCAGCCAAGTGGAGGACACCCACTGTCATCATTTTACACTCACGTGTAGCATCCATTGATCCAGCACATTATAGACCCATCAGCCAAACTAGCTTGATCTGCAAGTCAATGGAACAGATTATCATGAACCTCATTAACAAGGACATTGGCAACCTCCCCACACTTGAACACACACAGTTTGGCTTTGTCAAGGGGAGAATCATGCCTGTTACATTTTGTTGACTACTTTGACACAGTCACCAAAGCCATGGAAGAGGGGGAGACAATGCACACTGCTTACTTGACCTGGCCAAAGACTTACACAGTATTCCCCACTTGGCCATAATAGATATATGCTCACAACTAGGCATCAATCCATATGTTGCCAGATGGGTAGCACACTGGCACACTGACAGCAACCACCTCCTACTCAATATAGAGGAAGCCACCCCAAGCGGTAGACCTGAAACTAGTGTCATAACCCAGTGTTCTGTCTTGGGGCCTCTGTTATGTGTGATTCACTCTTCTGAGGTGCAGGGTACAACCAGTGGCCTATGGCTAACTATGTATGCAGAAGAGTGGGTGCTGGCTGCTGTCATCAAATCCCCTAGTGATGTGGACATCCACCAAGAGGGTCTCATGCAGACACATAAGTGCTGCCAGACACATGACCGCAGGCTGCATATTACAAAATGCAGCATCATCCTCTTTGGTGTGAATGATGTCCCCACAAATTATCACATTACTAACAATGTCCTAAGCACGCAATCAGTCATGAGCAATTTGGCCAGACAGGTTGATGGCACCATAACATTTAACCACCCTGTTGCTTCCTTTGGAAGGATAGATTTCTACATGGCCCACATCATATGTAAGGGTATCTCATCCAGGAACATGAGAGTCATAACATCCCTGTATTCTTCCCTAATAAGACCCATTATTGAGTATAATGCCCCTTTCATCATGTATCTCGCAAAGCACATGTAGCAGCTGGGGAGACCACAGAGGTTCCTCATCAAGGAATACCAGAGCCTCAAACATCTACCATACACAGATGGTAGAAGCCCAATCCCTCTACCTGGTTTCATACAGACCCCTCAGAGGTGACCTCTATGTGACATACAAGGCAATCACGGACTCCACCTTGATTGGACTGATGCACATCCTCATGTCAAGCTCCACTCAAGTAACTCACACACGCTCTCTCAACCCGGTCTGTGACATTAGCAGGAGTTGCTGGTGGGTCAGATGTGCGTCCCATACACTCACCCACCTGTGGAATGGATACCCTATTCACATCCAGAAGAGTACCTCTTTACCCCTTTTTAAGCAACACCTGGATAACTGGATGGTGCACAGGACATACATCCTTGGGATACTACCTGTGTCCCTGTTGGACTGGGGCATCAGGTGCTGACTTGCATAAATATGGGCTAAACTCTGGGATAGGCTTATGAGGGCCTCAGAGCCAATAGCCAAGTAACCTCCTATGATCTTAGGGATAATGGTTATGGCCATGTGTGCTGTGACAGACTGTGTTGTTATGTCTCCACACCCATCACTGGCACCTACTGTGGTGTGTCCCCTAATAGGCGACATCCAAGTACCGTGTCATACAGCCACCATCCGACAAATAGATGAGTTGTACTTCAAGTGTATGGGGACAGTCCAGCAACATATGTATGACCCAATGACAGGTGGCATTGCAAATGTACTGTAGGGTATCCTTCATGTAGGTGTCAGACATCCGCAGTACACAAATGTTTGCAGAATGTGTACACCTGCCTGATATATATGGATCCTCTGCCAGACAAATGTGGATGTAGGGCAAACAGTTGAACAATACGTAAAAGGTTGTTCACAGACTGTGTGGAAAATGGCTGTCACACGCCAGACCCCTCAGAAAACAGTTATGGTACATTAATATATGGTACTGTATTTATTCCCTTATGTTGGGGTTGTATGCTCGTAATGTACACTCTGTCGCTGAGGATGGACCTGTGTCCCCTCACTACTACTAGTTATAACCTGCTTTCCTGCTGCAGGGGGTCAACAGTTATGCTAGGCATAGCTCTCAAGTGATGAGATACAGGTATGGAGTACACAGTGACCTAGCCAGATTATATCAGCAACAGTCAGGGACACCTGCACAATGTTTGCAGTATGCCTGTGTGACATTCACAGACAGAGAGGAGTAGACTGACAGTAAATCATGTGATATGCCAGCTGTATCCACCAGTACTTAGTGTCACTATTGTGTACAACACAATCCAGTAGCATTCGTACATGATCCGACCATAGGTGGAGGGACTCAAAGGGCCAGAGCTGTGATCTATAGGGGCTGTACAGCTGACTAACAGCAATATGTCATTCCAATATATGTATTACAGACCCACTGTTGTAATCCCTATTTCCCCTAACTGCATCCTGCCATCTGCATCCCATTACATGGGGGCTTCTATTACATACCTGGTATAGTGCTGTTCTCCCTTATGTGCAGAAATCCTGTAGTATAATGCTTATGTTCTCACAGTCTGTCTTCATAAATAAAGTCACAGACCTGTTTACCATAGGCAGCAGCTGGCCATCTGTAGGTAATGCACATGAGCAAGTGATTGCCTGTGCACCAATCTGGGGCTCACACTGCTAACTGTATCCAGAACAGCTGGGTTGTATTTTCTTTAGCCAATGGCATGGCATCACAGTGCTATATTTAAGGCCTGCATGTAGGCCTTGGCCCTTTTCCTGGCCTGTGAGATGTACATTATCGAGTTTTGGGAACTACAGCATCACAGAGCTTAGGTACACAAACTGTCCACTGTCCAGATTTATGTGATATGTCAACAGTTTGGCATGCTATGTTTGGCCATTGTGAATAGACTTTCTAATTATGTGGCAATTTACTGTTCAACAATGTGGATTGAGGTCAGTAAGGGGACAGACAGATGTGAGTGTCATACATCCTTTGGATCACAACATGCATACTGCTGCAGTACATGCTGGTCTGTCAGCTGTGTTTGTTTGTAGGGGAAGACTGTGGCACATGTCCCTGTCACCTGACCACCCCTCCTTTATGTATGGGTGTTGTGTGGATCCCCTGAGCTAGGTGTTTGGGAGGTATGGTAGGTCTGTAGCAGGTAGCTGAATATACTGGTGCAGCTGCTGCATTCTGGCCAGGAATCATACTAGGGAGTGTGAACACATTGGGGACAGCAAGTTGTATATGTCACAGCATAGCCAGGATGAGGGTACCCATAATAGTCCAGGTGAGGCATGCGCCTTAGGTACATATGTTATGTAATAGTGCCATCCAATTAGTGGCAGGTGATATTTAGGATGCCTGTACATACTTGTGAAGTGTGTCCCAACCTACAGGCCTTTGAAGTGCTAATATGGGTGGCAGTGGCTGCAGTACCATCAACCGGTTCTGCTTAAAAATGCTGGGCTCAGTAATTTCTTTGTTGCATTGACAAGCATGTACTTGACATGCAACAGAGGAAATGTAAGCCAGGACTGTGGGTGGCACAATGTAAAGCATGCTAGGAATGTAACAGATTGAGCTACTGAGTCAGTACTATAGCAGGTGTATTTACAAGACATATGTGCATGCATACAGTCTGTTACACAGGATTGGCATGAACATTTGTGTTTGTATGGGTATGACATGTGACACTGAACTGTCTGTCATGCTTTGCTAATCTCAATCTGTACTGACTTGCCAGTACTTCAGCACACAGAATTGGTTTTGTGACAACCATGCCAAAAGTAGGTGCCACAACTGTGGACATTCTCCTACAGTCTGTGCAGCTGTCAGCTGTACCTGCTATCCTAGGCCTCACTTACATCCATCAACAGTTATTTGGCTATGTACTGGTTTGATGTCTGCATCACAGTCCCAAGTACGTTGTCATTTTTTCCATTATATGTACAAGCAGTGTGTCACTGGTAGTCAGGATATGTGTATGGAAATACCTGGTGTATTTCAGAGCTGAGTGACCTAGTGGGCTAATGCACTATGCTGTAGTTGACAGGGTCCAATTTTTTGCTGATGTGCATCACTGATACTCAGGATATGTGTATGGAAACACCTGTTGTTCTTAATTACTGAGTGGCCTACTGGGTTAATGCACTATATTATAGTTGACAGGGTCCTACGTTCGAGCCTTGGTAGGGGTAAATGTTTTGCTGATGTGCATCACTGATAGTTAAGATATGTTTATGAAAATACCTGACGTGCATCACTGATACTCAAGATATGTTTATGGAAACAACTGATATTCTTTAGTGATGAGTGGCCTAGTGGGCTAATGAACTAATCTGTTTTTGGCAGGGTCCTGGGTTCAAGACTTGTTAGGGGTAATCATTTTGCTGATGTGCATAACAATGTCAGAAACTCAGAAGGTGATTAAAGTAGTTTTAAGCAGTGTTAAGTGGGTTTAAGTGATGTTTAGCTCAACTTAAACCTGCACTATTTCCAAAAAACCCCAAAAAATGGGCCAATAAGAAAGTGGTGAAATGGGGGCAAGCAGGGGGGGGAAACAATGTGAAAGCCAGCTAGGTATGCACAAGGCAGGTGTAGGAAAGGGCCATAGCTCTCCATTTCTTCGACAGCAACAGATGTGCAGGTTGTGGACAATTTGGAATTTGGAGCGTCAAATCCCAGAGAGAGGGGAGTGGGTGACATAACTGTGTTGATTAATTGCTGTAATGATTGATTGTGGACAGTGTATGTGGGGGAACAATGGAGAGCTATGTATGGGGTGATGTTTTTTTTGGGGGAGGCAGATGCTCATTTTTATTTTTAAGGAGAAAGTGGAATGTTGGAGAAGGGATATAGGGATGTGTGGGGAGATAAGATGGGTAGGAGAGGTAGCATTTGCCGATAGGCAAGACAGCAGACAGGGGAGCTGTATGACTCAGGAGTGGGTGAACACCTTGGACAGAGAGGGTGTCGTGGAATCAGAGAACCAAGTCCCTCCAGATGGCAGCAGTGGGACTGAGCTCCCCACCCATGGGCAGTCAACACTACTTCTTCACTGCCCGGAAGGTGGCTGTGCTGAGGCGGTGGGTGCTAGGGCCAGCCTGCCCCTCCAGATTGGAAAGTCTGTCCTTAATCCAGCACAGCTGATCTTCAAACCCTTGCTGCATGATCCTGAGCACCATTCCTGGTAGGTGTTGCTGGGTGACAACTCCCTCTTCTTTCCTGCTCTGATGGGGGACGGGCCCTGTCCCCTGAGGTAGTTGCAACTATTGGTGGTGCAGGACCAGTTGAGAGGGCAGCTCCAGGTTGGGTCACAGACATGCTTGGACCCGGTGCCATGGCCGGTTGAGGTACAATAGTTGGATGTGTAAGGGAACTGGCCTACCCAGTCGAGCTATGGTGTTGAGTTATTTTCAAAGTGTATAGGTTAGTAATGAATAGAACATTTAAACATTAGTTATAACAGCATGCCAGGTTGTTCCATTTAACCCAATAACATAACATTGCATAGCATATGGAACACAACAATAAGTAGTACAATAGTCAGTATTATAAGAGCATGCCAGTAACAGTTATGGCAAAATGCCAACAACATAGACAATTCAACAAGGTAAGTTAGTATGCAATCATTGTAATATATAACAATAATAAAACATAAGGCCCCACATAACATTTTGAGAAAAACATATGTTAAAAGTAAGCCATACCCGATATATAACATTAATACATTATGATGCAGATAAGGGGTGGGGGGAGAGCGAAAGATATTCCATTACTACCAGTATAAGCTATATTGTTTGCAACACTACTCTGATATAATCTACAGGTCTGCCCTTATTTTGTGTATAAAAGTTCCCTATAGCTTCTGTCTCACCTATATACCTCTAAAGCTATCCACATGGGACAGTATGGGCCATGCTGTAACACCTTCAGGTACACAACTACAGGGGACTATTGCATGTCAGGGGAACATATATGAGTACCAAGGTGTAGTGTGGACTGATGCAGTGTGACTGTGTATTGACATAAATCAAGTGTATGTTAAATCTGTCTCCAGGGAATTTGGCACCAGTAATCACAGTCCATGACAGCATAACAATTGAGAGACATGTATTGTGCACAGTACAGAGATGTTACACTTATCATGCCATCCTTGGCAAGCATGTAGTTAGACTATCAGCAGACATTCACAGACTCACCAGGCATACAGTCATATTAAGATTAAACAGCTTTATTTGTTTTATTAACCTGTATTAGTACTGTACTTGTTGACTTCTAATATAACTGACATCTTATCACCTTGCTGAGCAGTGCTGTTAACACTCTAGTACATCTGAACACACAAATTAGTAACCCATTCAAACCACTACTACAACCATTTATTTACCTGTAATTCCTGTGGGGAAAACATCTGTTAACAATACATAACTGTTTCTATAAATATTTAGTAGTATTTTCCTCTGGATTTGAACCACAGTCTGTGTGTGACAAAATGTGCGTCATACCTATTGTTTATCAAACTGAGCTACTGAGCCACTGCTGAATATTGATCGGCTGATATGTGCCTAGAGCTGACCTGGTTACAAACTGTGATCTGGTAAGAGAGGTAGACTGTTATACAAGACTACAGTGACACTTGAGATTCATGCATGACAGAGATAGTAGGTGAACTGTGCATTAATACATGGACTGCAGGTGTAGATAATAAACCCCTACTGGGTGGAACTATGTGTGATGTGTACAGACCATACTGGAGAACTGGGTTGGCTACCCGACCCATATACAGTTGCAGATGGTATATTTGCTGTCTTCAGCTATTACAGTTTCACACTTGCCTGCAGCAGCGTAAATAAGATCAGGAATGAATATAGCTGAAATACAATGGTTAACAGGAGACAATCTTGAGATACACTCTACCTTGGCCATTCTTATTCTAGGTACAGATCTTAGTGTAGAACAAATACCATAATTCATTATATCTTGTAGTTCAGCTCCTCATCTACAGCTTAGCAAAACACTTCTTTATTAGCTAACCTTCATTCACTCCTTGGTATTATTCTCATTTTTACATCACAGCAGTTGTACTACTCAGTTTCATGACCAACAGCCCAAAATACACGCATATTTGCACAGCACAGCTTTATTATGGGTGACATTATGCAGTTATTGGTATATTGATGAACACTTCCCATAATGCAAGTGTTGCAATACAGCTGTAATTCCTAAAGTAATGTAGTAGAAACTTTATTTCATTAACATTATGAATGCAGCTGAACTTTATTTCCTTGATATTATTAATGCAGTTGAACTTTATTTCCTTAACATTATTCATGCAGTTAAACTTTCTTTCCTTAACATTATTCCTGCAGTAGGAACTTTTACTTTCTTAACATTATTAATGTAGTAGAAATGTTTTCCTTAACATTATCAGGTATCATGCTTTTATCTTTATTGCACTGTACCTAGCATTACTCAGTTATGTCTTTCCAGGTATATGACCACATTCATTGCTGTACACTCAAAACATACTGGCAGTTATGCCTATACTCTTTCTTGTATATATGACTATAGATTCCAAGATGCATCTATAATCACCACACTCCCGGCACACCCTGCATGGGTCTTCAGGTTGCGAGCTCTCTGCTCTGCAGCTGTGGGGAGAGAAACACATCATTATGCGTACTTGTCTATCACACATGCAGATTAGTGATTGGTAAAACAATGCTAACAATACTTACAAACTTGTGGGACATTGTCATCCTGGGCATCTTGGATCCAAGTGGCCAAGAGATCCCCCTTCCTATGCTTCAGGTCATCATAGTGATGATGCACCTGTTCACCTATGCAGGGGATACCAATTGCACTGCTGAGGTTGCATGCCATCCAGTTCCATGCCTCTGATTTGTATTCTGACCCCTGATACTGGCCCTGCAACAGCTGGATGTCATGGTGTTTTACGAGGAGTCCAACCATGAACCTGGACTCCAGAATGCCCCACCACTGTGCCTGGTAGCACGCACCCTCTCCAACTCCTGCCATAGTCTCTGCCAAGATCAAACTCCAACAGATACTGGCTGTATTCCCAACTGTTGCACTTAAATAAGGCAGTTTTCCCACCCTTTGCTGTCATTGGGCCATTTTTATAAATGCAGTACTTCGCTTAGTACTGCGAAAACCCACTGAGGTCAGCTGAGCAGTGCTTAAACTGGCAATGCTTAGCAAAGCTTAGCGGTGCACAAAATAGCTTAGCTGAGCTGTGGACTGCTTAAACAGGGTTTGCTTAGCAGTGCCCAAACCAGCTAAGTACTGCTAAAATGGGTCCTGGTTAAGCACTGCTTGGCTTGGCTTAGCAGTGCTTAACAGAGCTTAGCTAAGGGCAAACCATACATAAAAAAAATAAAAAAAAAACAGGAAAAAAAATAAAATACAATAATTTTTTCATTACTACTAATTTATTATGTGTATGTATTTTACTTCTATATTTCCAACCTTCTCTATTTTAAAGTATTTTATCTTGGAGTATGACTTTTTATGCATTGTAAACTTGTGTATAACTGGAGGTTTTCTCCTCAGGTCTCCACTGACAATGGGCTTCTGGTGGGAGGTTGGCATAATGGTTAAGATGTTTGCCTTACAGCCACAAGGTGCAGGGTTTGATTCTCATATGGGGTAATTGACTAGGCTTAAAATGGTCCACAAGGGCAGTTAGCCTAGTAGTAATCTATGAACCTATGAACCTAAAATTAAAAGTATCTGGTTTCTCTTTTTAAATGTCTGGCACATGTCCCTTGCTAACCGCCGCACTGTACCACACAAATACAAAAAAACAAATAAACAAAAAATATATTTAAATGTTATATTAAAGTGCTTATCTGAGGACAGTGTAACAGACCCCCTACACCGATTCTGTAACCATGTTACATGGCTCCCTCTCAGTAAGACGCCTTCATTAATATGCAAGATGCACTGCCTAGGGGGAGCCGCAGACATGGCCACAGTTCCTTCCATGTAGTACTTATACCATTCCTACATGGAGTTTATTATATCCACACCTATGTTTCTAGGTTAATATAACAAATAATTGTCAAAGAAGAAAAAGTAATACAAATGTAGACTATAGTATAGGAAACAGTTAAGGTATGTCAATTTTAGAGGAGTGGGAATAGAAGGGCAAGAAGAGAAAGAGATCAAGTACTAAATGTTAACAGAGATCCATACTAAAATGTGTAAAAATCCAGAGGCTTCTGTGTAAAACTGGTTGAGGGGGATGCATTATTAATCTAGATGATCAAAGTTACAGAAAAGAAAAGGTTAAGGATTCTCTTCAATGGTTATGAAAAGAGCAACATTCTAGAGTTTGACAGAAGAAACTCTGTAGTGTGTGAGAACTAAATAATATGGGAAACAACTGATTAGACAAGGGGGAATGAGAGGAGCAGGCTTAAGATGAGTGTGGAGATATTTCATGAAACAGTTTTGAGTCTTAAGTTGTCTTAGGGCAGATGACTGTCTCCATAGTTTGTCCACATGGCATGATTTCAAGGCTACACCATGTAAATTTAAGGCCTTGTCCTGGTAGGCAAGATATTTGTCTCTAGAGTGGAGTTCTTTTGTGGGACAGTATCACTTCATCAGTGAGATTTGAAAAGAACATTTGGATGGTTGGAGGAGAACAGAGAGTGTTACCTTCAGTCGAGAGTATTGATGACAGCTGGGAAATTCTATCCAGTTTTTTATTTATTTATTTATTTTTGTTAGAACAATGCAGTGGTGAGTGCTGTTAGGGAGACTGAAGGCAAATTTTTCTATTTAATTGTGCAGTACTAGTCTTTCTTATAGAGTAGTTTGAGTTATGTAGCCTCATGGGTTTGATCTGTGAGATACGTTTTGATTCTGTGTAAGTCATCTAGTATTCAATGACACTGGGTATATGGAGGTCAAGTTTTAATTTATTGTCCATGGTAACTTTGAAGAGTTTGGTATTTGGGACAATATCCAGGATAATATTGTTGGACACGGTAATGGAAAATTCAATATGTATGACAGGACTGGATCTAGGTAGGAAGAGCATGGTGTTTGCCTTTTCAGCATAGTATTCAGTTGAGGAGTACAATTCCTGCAGTTTGGCTTGGACCTTATTAATAGATGTAGAATTGTAAACAAGGGTAGAGTTGTCTACATACTGAATAAATGAGGAAGGGTCAGAAGCAGAATTTAAATCTCTGATGACTGTATTAAACAGCAGTAGGCCCAATTTTGAGCCTTGTGGAACACATATGTTAACAGGAAGGAGGGGTGGATGGAAAAGTATGCTCTTTGTCACTTAACAGATTGTGTTCTGTTACTTATGTAGCTATGGAAAAATTTGATAGGGATAGTAGGGAGGATGAGAGTGGTGAGTTTATGGAGTAGTTTAGAATGAGATACTGTGCCCGATGCCTCTGAGATGGCAAAATCAAAACACTGTTCTTACAGGGTAAATTGATGGTATTTAGAAAAGATACTAAGGTAGTTGATTTGCATTGTCTAGGGTGAAACAAATTCTGAAAGTTAAAGAGTAGATTATTGTCTAAAAGGTCCTGTGGTAATTGTGAGTGAACACATCTTTACAATATCTTTGATAGTTGAGGTAGCATGGCAATTGGCCTAAGGTTACTAAGATCATCAGATTTGCCACCATTATCATGAGCTAATATATAAACTGGATCCCAGATTTTAGGAACTTGGGATTCAGTTATGGGCCTATCCATGAGTATGCAAACTGGGACTGCTAGGGCATCTGTGGCTATATTAAAAGACCGAAGAGGTGGTTCAGCAAATGCCTCTTGGTTGATACATAATGAGCAAATGCACTAAAGTATGAATGCTCAAAACAGTGAGAATTTCTTGAGAAATAAATCACTTGGCCATCCCCATGTGTTCGCCCCTTTCCTCACTGTAGTACGATCTCAGAGTTGGTATATTTAGTTAGAGGGGGTGTGGGGGGCACAGCCCCCCACATTGAGTGGTGTGGGGGGGTGAAGCCCCCCATCTTGTTATGTTTTAAACTGTGTGTGTGTTTGTGCTAGCGGTTTCTTTCCCTTTAGTGCGTTCGCTCATTACGTGTCGACCAAGAGGTGTTCGTTGAAACACCTCTTCGGTCTTTTAATATAGACCCTAATGATTTTGTCTGGGAGACTATCAGCTGTTCAAGTGGTTGGTTTAAGTTAAGGAGGAGGAGTATTTTAATCATTACGGTTGAGACAGGTTTTACTGAGAAAGCAGCAGAATCAGTGAGTTTGGAGCAAAATTGAGTAAGGGAGTTACTGAATTTTTATGAAGGATAAAAGTAGCTGCGTTGATGAAGTGGGAGTTAAAAGAACAGACTATGTTTATTTAGAGCCGTTGGGCACAGGGTTAGTTTGAGGTAGTTTTCCAGGGTTTAGAAGATGGCTAAATGATATCCATAAGGCCTTTGAGTATGAATTATGGTCATCTTGCAAGGCAAAATACATTTTTTTTGTATCCTTTACCATGGCTTTGACTTGGTTTCATAAAGCTCTTTAGTATTAAAGGCATGAGGCATCGTATTCTCGTGCCACTGCTTTCAAGCTCTATCTCATTTCCTCATTAGCTGTTTTGTGTTCTGAGGTAACCAAGGTGCAGGGTTCATTTTGATGTATTTTCTTCTTAGAGTGGTGTTTGGGCTTTTAGAATATCTAAGAAATTTGTGTGAAAGTTGTCTGTTGCTTCATTTAGGGTGATATGAATTAGATGATTCCAGCTTATTTATTTGGGTGCTTGTATGAAAATGTTGATGATGAAATGTGTTAGGTTGTGGACTGCATTATAGCAGGGAACTGATGGGTTCTTACTGTAATTTCTACTATCATAAGTTGAGTGATGGCCACTAATCTTAACAGGTAGAGTGCCTGACTGGAAGATTTTTGTTAAGGGTGGTTAAAGATGCAGTCCAGGGTAGAAAAAGAATGTGAAGTTTTGATAAAATGGGTTGGGTCTACAATATGTTGTATAAAGCTGTATAGGTTCAGTGAATGAGTGGTACATGAACTGTTGTTGATTGCCCAGTTAATGCTAACATCACAAGTATGATGGTTTCTACTTCCATGTTTGCTGATACCCAGGAGAGGATGCCTTCTAGTATGATGAGGCTGCATTTTTGGGAGGGATATTTATACCAAGGAGACAGATAGATTTCATGTGGTTTAGAGGAATTGTCATAATCAGTATTTCAACTTCATTAAATCTTGGAAAATCATACAGGTATTGCTAAATATGTAAGAAGTCTAGTTACATGATAGTCACCCCACCCCCTGTTTTGACTGTAGATTCTAGTTGAAGTATGTTATAACCCTATGGGGTAATTTCCATGTCCTTAGTGCCTTGTTTCAGACACGTTTCAGTGAGGACGAGAATGTATGCAGCATGTTGTTTCAGCCAGGAATGGAGTTCATTTATTTTGTGCAGGCATTTTATATATTTAATTGAATGAGTTTTAAGGCAATGTTCTTTGGGGATTGAGTTATCATGGTTTATTCAGCAGAGCATGAGTTGTGGGTTCAAGATGCAATAGAGGTGTAGGGCCAAGGCATGGATGAATGTCTCCAAATCATTGAAGTAACAAGGCTACACAAAGGTGAGAAGACTTAAATTTGCTATAGATAGGTAGCAGCTAAGGATACTGCTGCCTTGGACTAGGTAAGATATACTTGTTAAGTGTATTTTGGAGATGATAAATAGCTCAGGAGATATACATAGTTGCTCCCCTGAGTGCATGTGATGGACATGAGACAGGAGTATGGCTGTGAAATTTGACTCATGTAGGTTTGTCTGGTAAGAGGTAGATTAGGCCGATATGAGTAGCAGAGAAGCAATTGTCACCATGGATGCATGTTGAAAGGTCAGAGACACTAAAGATGATACGAAATGTAGAGAGCGGATTACTGGAGGATTAATAATTGCTGGTAGTATAAAATTTGATATGAGGAGGCCTAAGTGAAACAAACTTGCTTTTGTGGACTGTATATGTTTTAAAGGATTCACTTCATAATCTTAAAATACTGAAACATCGAATTTCAGTATCTTGAAACTATGAAACCGAATCCACAAAACGCCAAAACTACAAAACCCTGAGCACAAAACCACGAAATTCAAAACACCGAACAAACCGCATACACTACACCATACATGCACCACAGCACCCACATCACAACATAAACAAAAGCTACACACATACACAACTCATACACACATAAGCAGGGTGACAAGCCCCCTCTGCACCCCCCATACCCCCCTACTTATATATACTAACTCCGAGATCACACAAACAGGAAACAAAAGCAAACTCACACACACACACATTCTCCAGTCTCTCGTACATACATTAAACATATCAGCATACTCAAACACACTCTAACCCCCAGTCAAATCTCTTACAAAACACTCACTTACCTGACAAAACACCTAGATCCACACATGGCATTGTGCACCATAAACACACAATCCCGGACATCACGTAGCATAAGGCCATAACCGCAAATTTGAGATATTCAAATTCGCGATTCTGAACTTTTGCTATTTTAAACATTCGGGTTTATAGTCTCGAGATACTGAAATTTGACATTTCAGTATTCCGAGATTATAAATGGCTCTCGTTTTAAATATATGTAGCAGTGAGTCTACTTGAAAAGACTGAAAACCCACATACCTAAAGATGATAAGACTGAGACGAAAACATTGAATCATCAGTTAATGGACTCCACACAACACCGAGAGGTTGGCCAACAATCACAAGAAACCACATGGAAGCACTTTGAACCCACACAAGTTGGGGACTGCACTCCCCCACACACCCCATAACTAATTTACCAACTCTGAGATCACACTACAGTGG
The DNA here is from genome assembly GCF_019279795.1 of Protopterus annectens. NCBI lineage: Eukaryota > Metazoa > Chordata > Ceratodontiformes > Protopteridae > Protopterus > Protopterus annectens. Next base: position 192,106,707 of record NC_056736.1, on the reverse strand, counting down.
AGAAAAGGGCAAACTTCCAAATGTTGGGCAACTGCCTTCTTTCCCTGGGTAAAATGTCGGGTATATGATGAGTCAGCAAAAACAGAATTGAACAGAAGTCACCACGATGCTGTAGATGAAAACTATTTATTTGTAAAAACGAGCGCTTTCACTTACTGCCAAGGTATGCTTCTTCAGGTTTGTACATCAGCTTAAATTCATCCATATTTATATAAAACATCTTACCAATTAAATAATAATAATTAAAATCAATTCATTGTATATAATCAATCAATTAGCTAATTAATTAATTATTCAATCGTGTTCCTTTTATCTTGCTTTTAAGCACACAGTGTATATTATACTAAGCATAAGCATAAAAACCTAGCTGCAACAATGTGTGTATTCAAATAGTTCTATCGTGTTGTATAATAGTTGTATCGTTCTATATGTATTTGCATTACAAATCACTCTTTTAATGAAGTTTGAAGTAATTTGTCATTTCTATGTAACAATTAACACAACATATTTTTTAAAAAATACATATATCTTATGTTTTAGTTATCAGAATATGTATTTTCTATACATATATATTTGATATTTTATATATGCACAGTTATATTTAACTTAATATTAAGTATACTTTTATATATTCATTTCATTAGGAAGATGTTCCGATAGAACTATTTGAATACACACATTATTGCAGCTAGGTGTTTATGCTTATGCTTAGTATAATATACACTGTGTGCTTAAAAGCATTAATTAAGTTTGAACTCAGCACAGCTCCTCGTGGTATCCAGCAGAGTTCCTAGAGCAGCAGAGAAAGGAAAAAGCAACTTTCCAGATTTTAAGTATTTTTTCTTGCATTTTTCGACCATTTGTGTTATTCGACAACTGTTTCTGTCTATTTTATAGTGGTATTACCTGTTTTTCCTGATTTATAAGCTTTAATTGTTGGTTGCACTTCTTAGTTTAAGTTTGCTTAAAAGTTAAACTACAGGCTAATACACTCAAGTGTACTAGCTTTTGATAGCATTTAATCAAAAAGCAAAGCATTTATTGTGTTTTCTGTTCTGTCTGTGAAAAAAATTTGAAAAAAAAAATATATATATTCTTGTTCTCCTAACTTTCCTGGCTAGTTTGTTCCAGTGATCAGATTTTGCTGATCCCTGGGCTTTGTCTTGGTTCCTGTACTTCTCCATTTTCTTTGTTTGGTCAGGGGGAAGTTTCTTTACTGACCAGTGGGAGTGGGGAGTACTGAGCTGCCTGTTTGTCCTCAGAGGAGTGGTTTAAGACAGTAACTTGTAGTTCAGTGGTCATTTTGGGTCATTTCCTGCCTTTTCTAGCCCCCTGCTATAAAGCACGCTTTAGCGTGCTTTAGCGCAGAGTTTCCACTAGAGCAGCATCGGGCAGCGCCGGTTTAACAAGGTTAAACTTTTTCTGGCTCCATAAAGTCTGTTCTTCATTTTTTTCCCTTAGAACTGCTCTAATAGTAACCTAAACAGTATATCCCTTGACTAAAAAGCGCAGCACTTGTTCCTAAAAGTTTTTTTTTCTCAAAAAAAAAAAAAAAAAAAAAGCTCAGCACTTGTCACTTCTATATTATACAAAGTTCCTCACTTGCGAAACCCCCCCAGGAGTACCCACTTCCTTACTAAGTCCTCTCTTATTCAGTCTCATACCTAACTTCTTAATTTTTCTAGCATGTCGAAGGGCCAGATGCTGGCATCCTCTCCTGCCCAGTTGGTGAATCTGGGACTATTGAGGCAATGTTACAGTTGCCTCATGTACACAGACAACCCTCTGCTCCTCCCACATAACACAAATACTTGCGAGAGATGCAGCTATTTAGCCAAACTGGAGGCTGAGCTCTCTCAACTCAGGACTGGCAAGACCAGACAGGAGGTGAAGGAAACTACACACACCACAAAACCAGCCTCACATAATGCTACCACACCACTGAATCAAACACATAAACACACAAAGACATACTCGGAGGCTCTGAGTAAAAATTTACCTAAACAGCAGAGGCCTCCAAAGCAGACACCCAAACAACTGCTACCTCAAGACACCCCACAAGCAACACATAAACTACAAAATCAGTGTGCAAAGCAGTCACAGCCCTTAAGGCCAAATACAACACCAAACATACTTGTCATAGGTGACTCCATAGTCAGACACACTGACGTCCCACTCACCAGGCTGAACAAGGAGAGGGTCACAGTAAGCTGCCTATCGGGCACTAGAATCCGCCACATAACACAAGCACTCGGGTCACTCCACGGCAAGTACAAATATGACACAGTCATTGTCCATGCTGGTGTGAACGACCTGAGATGTACCTCCCTGGACTACATGAAAAGAGGCATAGAAGAGCTCTCTGATTATGTAGCCCAGGCAGGTATGACCCTGACCCTGAGCAGTATCCTACCTTCACCAAGAATGATGCCACAATATAGAGACAAGATGATCAGCTTTAACAATTGGCTTAATGTCTGGTGTCATTCAAAGGGGATCCAGTGTCTGTCTGCCTGGGATGACATGCTTGACAAGCCACGCTGCTTTGCAAGGGACGGCTTGCACCTGTCACCCCTGGGATTCCGGATATTGGCTAAGGCTCTTGCCACCCCCATAGTGCCTTTTTTAGGCAAGGCTCAAATTCTAAACCTACCACCCTAGAAAACAAAAATGGGAAGAAACTGAGGGTAATGCTGCTCAATGCCAGAAGTCTAAATCTCAAAATGCACGCACTCAAGGCCCTTCTCAGTATGGAGAACATCGATGCCTGTGCTGTAACTGAAACCTGGTTCAAGGCTCCTGAGAGCACCCCGGCACTTTTAGGTTTTACCTCATATCATGCGTTCCGGCCCCAAAACCCGGACCACACCACAAAAGGAGGGGGTGTATCCATATTCATGAAGGATACCCCCACCTCCAGGTTGGTGGCAACGCACGAAGCTTCGGAAACCATCCAGGTGCAATTAACCATAGGCAAAACTGCTCTACAAATTGTAGAATGCTATAGGCCACCCTCTCAAACTCAGGAACCCCACACAGCCTTCCTGAAGACACTGGAGGGTATAAATGTACCTCCAAACACCATCATATTGGGTGACTTCAACTACCCGAATATAGACTGGGAACATTACTCAAGCCCTAACTTTCTAGCCCAATGGTTCCTGGAGTTCATAAATTCAAATGCCATGGAACAGCTAGTCACTGTTCCCACGAGAGGAGAAAATATACTAGATCTCATTATCACAAACATGGGGACAAAATGCTCCACACCGGAAGTATATCCCTCATTGGTGAGATCTGATCATAAACTAATCTCACTGGAAATCCACATTCCGCCACCACCCCAAACAAAAAAGACCACAGTGAAGAACTTCTCTAAAGCAAACTTCACACTACTCAAGACTGGTGTGGTATCCTTCAAGGCCCCTGAGCCAGTGGAAACCACAACTAAAGCTGCGGAAGCCCTTACAAATGCCTTCTATGAACACCTCCAGGACTGCATGGATCAGGCAATCCCAAATAAAACCAAGACTCTTTCCACAAAGGGCAAACGTCCAGTCTGGTGGACCCCAGCCATTAACAAACTTTACAATAAGAGGAGAAAGCTATTACATGATAGAACAAAATCCATAAAAGGGAAGTCACCCTTTTTAGTAAAAAAATACGAGCACTCCTAAAATCAACTAAGGCCAATTTTGAGAGAAAAATTGCCATGGATTCAAAGGACAATCATAAGGCCTTTTTCAGCTATGTTAGGAACCTGGGTGGAAACTCCCAGATATGCTCAAAATTAGTCCAAAATGATACAAAAATCACTGAACCCACAGACATTGCCAACATACTGGCAGACAGGTTCAGTGCAACTTCACCCCCCTCTCCCCCCCTAAAGGAGAGATAACTATCCCAGCGGAGTGTAGCCTCCCAGACATCTCAAATGCGCAGGTGAAAGCTGCTCTCTCTAAAGCTAAAAACACAGCATCAATGGGACCGGATGGTGTCCCCGGCTGTGTGCTACATGAGCTAAATGAGGAATTAAACCCGCACATAAGGCAGCTGTTTAATCTCAGCCTTACCACAGGATACGTGCCCAAGGAGTGGCGTACGGCAACTGTGGTCCCACTCCACAAAGGCGGTGCCTCTACAGACCCTGGTAATTACGCCCCATAAGCTTAACAAGTCTAGTCTGCAAAGCTATGGAGAGGATCATAATGGAGCTCATAAACAAAGATATAGGGGACTTGCAGACATTGGACCCGACCCAGTTTGGCTTCGTCAAGGGCAGATCATGCCTTTTGAACTTGGTCGACTTCTTCGAAACAGTCACCAAGGCCATTGATGAGGGAAAGGCAGTCCATACAGCCTACCTTGACCTTGCAAAGGCTTTTGACACAATACCCCACTCGGGTATTGTAGAAAAACTTACCAGCTTAAATGTAAACCCATATGTCACAAGATGGGTTGCAAACTGGCTTAAGGACAGAACCCATAGGGTTAGAGTTGCTGGCACTATGTCAGACTCCAAGCCAGTCACAAGTGGTGTCCCACAGGGCTCGGTCCTTGGCCCCCTATTGTTCGGCATCTACTTCTCAGAAGTACAGGCCAACATGGGAGGACTTTGGCTGACAAAGTTTGCAGACGACTGCAAACTGGGCGCCATAGTGGAAAGTGCATCGGACACGGATATCCTTCAGAAGGGACTCACGGAAACAGATAGCTGGTGCCAGAGCCATGGCCTGAAGTTAAATGCCAAAAAATGTATAGTCATACCCTTCAGGAAATCAAGGTAACCCCAAGCTACCATATAGGTGGCAATCCACTAAGCACAGAAGAGGTTATCAGGGACCTGGGGACCCAGGTTGACAGTGGCCTTTCTTTTGACACTCACATTGCTAAAGTGGTTAGAAAGACCTTCTACATTGCCCACCTGATCATGAAGGGATTCACATCCAGATCTAGTGAGGTCATTGTTCCCCTGTACTCTTCACTTATCAGACCAATGATCGAGTACAATGCCCCATTCGGGATGTATCTCACCCGACATCTACAGCAATTGGAGAGACCCCAAAAGTTCCTCACCAAAAGGATAAAGGGACTCCAAAATGTATCATATGCTGCCAGATTGAAGAAACTCCAGCTCTATTCAGTCGCATACCGTCTGCTCAGAGGTGACATGTGCCTGACATACAAGGCCATGTCCAACCCGGAATTAATGGACATGCTCCACCTCCAAAAATCCAAATCCACCAAAACCACTAGAGCAAGCGACTTAAACCTTAGCACAGATATAAATAGGACGTGCTGGAGGGATAGATTTATCACTCAGAGACTCCCTATGCTGTGGAATAAAATCCCGGTCCATGTGAGGCAGAGCACCTCACTGGCTCTGTTCAAGAGAAATCTTGACCTGTGGATGGGAGATCGTAGGTTTACCCCTGGAATCATCTCTGTGTCACTGCTAGACAGAGGCACAACAAACTAATGGGCACAGTATTTTTTCATATAAGGGGTGGCATAAGCCACAAAACTTTGGGCTAGGCTTATAAATGCCTTAGGGCAGATAGCCTAGTATAAACCTATGAACCTATGAACCTATGAATGTGTTGGCTAATGTGTGTGTGTGTGTGTGTGTGTGTGTGTGTGTGTGTGTGTGTGTGTGTGTGTGTGTGTGTGTGTGTCTGTGTATGTCTGTGTGTCTGTGTGTGCAACAAACTTGAAATATGTGACTTTTTTCACTGGTATTAATTTTTGTCACAGGCATTTGAGAAGGTTGCAACCAAGGCAGGTATAATTTCTGGATTCAGGGGGTGTCTCTGGATAAAATGACTGATCTCGTTGACCTGATAATGTTAAAAAAAATCAGTAGTCTGTATTTGTAGGTATACTGTGCATTGGTGTAAATCAAATTGAAATGCTTTACTGAGGACATTTTTATCACCATCAGAAGCTATGTTTACACAGTCAAGAAAGTTGCCATAATTCTTGAGTATGAATATTGCTGGATTATGACAGCATCTTGGGTGATCTTTTATCATTGAAATGTTCTGAAATGGGTACTTTTGTTATTATTGTTTTATACATTTTGTTTTACTGCTTACTGGAAAATTTTAAAATGCACTCTTTAAAACAAATGTTGCTGTATTAAACAATAAGTATATTTTAAAACAAACAGTAACGTGAATCAAAAAGCACATGTATTTATGCATGGTCCTAAAAGTATGTGCAGGAGGTCCATGGTTTGAAAACAGCCCAGACCCCAAGATACACTTAATTCACCACTGGACAGATGCATTTTTAATGAATGTGAGGTTCAAGGGAAGAATGTATCATTGTTCATGCTAAGTCTGTTTTCAAAGTGAGACTGTCTTATTTAGCAAATGGCCATCAGTGTTTGCTCTCTAAAATTTGAAATAAAAATTTTAAATAAAATCCATCTTTGTGATCATTATAAAAGTAAAGAAGAAATAGTATGTGCACTGGAAGGTTTGAACAGTGTTTCTGATAACTGAAGCAGAGACATTTAATTAAAGGAATATTAGAATGGCTGGGGGTGACATGGTCCAGTACCCTGCCTAGGACCTCTTTTCACCATGATCCTGCTCTGCCCCTGATAAAGACATTTTAGATATACCATCTTTATGTTTTTTCAGTGAACCTACTGTCACCAGTTTCTAACTCAGTGAAATTACAGTATTAGCTAAACCTGACAATTAGTATTGAATGCTGTATATATAAATACTTAAACATTGCAGTCTAAGAAAAATTACTGAGCAATAGTTGAACTATTAGTTTTTTTGATTAGTAGCTTATTTCTGAATCTTTTAAGATTCACTGAAGATTGACCCAGTTTAGAAACTAATATATATATATTGTATGTTAACTCTGCTGGAGTGTATATTACACTGGGCATGTTCAGTAGAATGCATACATTTTTTTTCTATGTCATTAGTTTGAACTACTCTGTTGTTGCCTACATTGTACCTGGGCTAAGCCTGATATTGGCCTGTATCAATCAGTACACTACCATGGTAAACAAATATAAATAAATAAGTAAATATATAAATAGAAGTAAAATCCTAAGATAGTTTCTCGATAGTAAAGACATAACAGAATCACCAAAACAGAAATTTCTCACAAATGCAACTGATAATTGCAAAAGGTATTGTGGAGGTGATAATGCATTTTCAAATACAATACACATTCTGAAACAAGCTTAGTTTTCAAGCAATTAATTTCCAGTATCAACAGATTCTATTAACACCAATTAAATTAAGCTCTTCTGACATCCTAGAAATGACCAAGGTATTTATTATTGCCTTTTCATACATTAATAATTGCAAAACTACAAACTTATGAAACATTTTGCCTTACAATTAAAAGATGCTTTGATACACTACCTTTGTCTAAATACTGTTGGAGGGATACTAACTGCTGTTCGTTCACTAATTATGCATATTGTCATTTTTTATAATTCTTCAAGCACTTCAACAACAAATAAAATAATTCTTTCACCTCATATGATACCGCATACAATAGCATCATAAAAATGCTGTTGATAGTAGATAGACATCTTTAACAGTCATGTATATACTACAGATTGTTTACAAAACAGAAATACCAATGTGTATTACAGTTTTTGTAACCTATACATGAATTCTAATAAATGCTACCAGAGTAAAACCAAATAACACTTATTGATATAGAGTATAAAGATATCAATATTTGTTTGCACTGAGAGTTCATAACCAAACTTTGTGAAACATTGCAGTGTAATTTTTCAGAGTCTAATGTAGCATTGCTAGTCTAAGTGCAGTCATCAAAGGTTCCTGGTAGACCAACCATGGCTACTTCATCTGAGGTACGTGAGCTAACAATTGACACTCTATTCTACAATAGATGCCCCACCACCACCACCATCCCAACTCTTTTAAATCCATCTGCTTTTGAAATCCAGGTCACCTGGTGCAAAGTTCCGGGCTTAGTCCCTCTTTGACAAAGGAACTATTCATGTAAATCATTATTTGCTAACAAAAACATCTTATTATATGCACTCAAACCCAACTTGTGAATACTTTCAAATTACTCTACATAATTTTTGAAGTCAATATATTTTAGTCTTTGTACTACCCTGACCTCATCAAATAGTAGTTCTTGGTTCTAACCATTAATAGTTTTGTGCAAGTTAATACTATACCTAGTAATTAAATAGACTATACTCATATAAAAAATATACAGTTACTTAAAATCATTAGAGTGTTAATAATAAATCAACTGCATATACTACACATTAAACCTTTATGATTGTGTACTGGACTGAAACACAAAAGGTGGAGGTGTATCCATATTCATCAAGGATACCCACACCTCCAGGTTAGTGGCACAGCACAATGCCTCAGAGATCATCCATGTGCAACTAACAATTGGTAGAACTGCAATTCAAATTGTAGCTTGCTACAGATCACCCACCATGACCCCCATTCTGCATTTCTGGAGACACTGGAAAATATGAAGGTCCTACCAAACACCCTAATACTGGGTGATTTCAATTACCCAAACATTAACTGGGAGAACTACGCAAGTACTAACTCCCTTGCCCAATGCTTTCTAGAATTTATAAACTCAAATGCCCTGGATCAACTGGTCAACACCCTCACCAGAGGTGACAAAATATTGGACCTGGTCATCACCAGCATGTGTTCTACACAGGAGGTCAACCCCTTGCTGGTTAGATCAGAACATAGACTAATCACTTTGGATATCCACATTCCTCCCCCACCCCCAATCAAGGAAACCACTGTGAAAAACTTTTCAAAAGCAAACTTCACGTTACTGAAGACCGAGGTGAAAAGGTTCACAACCCCCATGCTAAAGGACAACGCTGTCCATGCTGCTGAATCCCTTACAAAGTCACTCTATGAGCACCTGCAAGAATGCATGGATCATGCTATCCCAAGCAAAACCAAGACGCACTCCTCCAAGAAAAGGAAACCATTCTGGTGGACACCAGCCAGAAATAAGCTATACAATAGAAGGAGGAAACTAGTACAGAAAAGAGTAAAATCCCAAGAAGGAAAGACATCCCTGATCAGTATCAGCAAGAAACTATGATCCCTCAAAAAATCATCCAAGGCTAGCTTTGAAAAAAAAAATTGCCAAGGACTCCAAAAATAACCACAAAGTGTTTTTTAGCTATGTCAATAACCTAAGTGGAAACTCTCAGATCTGCAGTGAGTTAGTGCAGAATGGCACAAAATACACTGAAACGACTGATATTGCCAACATTCTGGCAGACAGGTTTAGTGCAAACTTCACCCTTCTCTCACCCTTTAAAGGGCCCATAACCAGACCAGAAGAATGTAGGGCCCTGGCAATCACTGATACACAGGTTAAAACAGTCCTATCCAAAGCCAAAATCACAGCTTCAATGGGACCGGACGGTGTCCCAGGCTTGTCTTACATGAGCTCCAAAATGAACTAACCCCTCACCTAAACACACTGTTCAAGCTCAGCCTCTCTACAGGCTATGTACCCATAGAGTGGCGCACTGCAACAGTTATCCTGCTCCACAAAGGTGGAGCCACAATGGACCCCGGGAACTATCGCCCTATAAGACTGACTAGCCTGGTCTGCAAGGCTATGGAGCGCATCATCATGGAACTCATTAACAGAGACATTGGAAACCTCCAAATATTGGACCCTTCCCAGTTTGGCTTTGTTAAGGGCAGATCATGCCTCCTAAACCTGGTGGACTTCTTTGAGACTGTTGCCAAGGCTTTAGATGAGGGAAAGGAGGTCCACACAGCCTACTTAGACCTCACAAAGGCTTTTGACACCATTCCCCATTCTGATATTATAGACAAGCTCACCAGCCTGAACATAAACCCCTATGTCACGAGATGGGTTGCCAATTGGCTCATGGATAGAACCCACATGGTGAGAGTTGTAGGCTCTAGGTCCGACTCTAAACTGGTTACAAGTGGCGTCCCCTGGGGCTCAGTCCTGGGACCCCTCCTGTTTGGTATATACTTCTCAGAGGTACAGGCAAGCACAGGAGGACAATGGCTGACCAAGTACACAGACAACTGAAAACTAGGGGCCATAATTGACTCTCTGGCTGATACAGACATCCTCCAGAAGGGGCTCACTGAGAAGGACACCTGGTGTCAAAATCATGGCCTCAAGCTAAATGCCAAAAAGTGCATAGTCATTCCCTTTGGAAAAAAACAAAGTACCTGTGTACTACCATATACATGATAGTCCCCTAAATACAGAAAATGTAATAAGGGATCTGGGGACCCAAGAAGATAGCAATCTCTCCTTTGGTAATCATATTGCCAAGGTGAATAAAAAAATCCTTCTGTGTGGCCCACCTGATCACAAAAGGGTTCTCATCTAGAACGAAGGAGGTTATTGTGCCCCTCTACTCATTACTCATCAGACTCATCATAGTCTACAACTTCCCATTTGGGTTGTACCTTACAAGACACCTACAACAGCTGGAAAGACCACAGAAGTACCTCACCAAGAGGATTACTGGCCTCAAATAGATGCCCTATGCAGCCTGATTGAAGAAACTCCAGTTGTACTTGGTTGCATACAGCTTACTCAGAGGTGATCTCTGCCTGACATACAAGGCCATGTCCAGCCCAAAATTGATGGACATGCTCTACCTAAAAAAAAAAACAAATTCCCAAGAGCCACACACTGTAGGGATTTAAACCTCGCCACAATGATAAATAGGACGTGCTGGAGGGATAGATTCCTGTCCCGGAGACTCCCTATGCTTTAGAATAGGATTCCAATCTACATTAGGCAGAGCCCCTCACTAACACTCTTCAAGATAAACCTTGATGAGTGGATGGGAAACTAAAAATATACCCCAGGGATCACTGCAGTGGATCTGCTGGACAGAGGCACAGGGAACTAATGGCTCTGCTGGACAGAGGCACAAGGGAACTAATCTAAGTAGGCAGCGAAAACCAACACATTCTGGATAGGATTATAGATGACCTGGGGCAGATAGCCTAGTACTTACCAATGAATCTATGAAGAAGCAAGAAAACTGGATAAAGGTTTAAAATGACAGTTTTGGGCAGCTCCAGTCCATTGTCAGTAAGGAATTATTTGCATATATCCAATGGGCCACCAGTACATGAGGTTTAAGGTATTACACAGTGAAGACTCGAGCTTGGCTGAGTCTTTCTTACATTTTTGTACTGAATGGTTTGTCAGTGTACCCATTTTACAGGTAGTATCTAAATTTGTGAGCAGCAACATTTATAATAAGGTAGTACATGGTAGAATAAATTAAGACAAAAATAACAGAAGCATTATAAGAAGGCCTCAGTTGTTTTAGAGTTATGAATAAAATTTTTTGAATGCCTTGCATGCGTCAGTAGAACAATGACTATAGTTGCACTTACTTCCTGTCTGTTATTTCGAATGTATAATATATAACATTTAAAATGGGATTTACATTATGTATGCTTCTAAACAAATGAATATAAACTAAATGGCATGCATTATTCTTAACTGCTAAGGAAATACATAATTACTGACATATTTACCTCAGGTTTTATAATCTTCAATAAAGTTTGATTCTCTGTACCTTCAATATCTCCTAAAATGGTCTGCCTAATGCATTACATCCTAAAGCTCCTACTGTTGATGTTAGAATCAATGTAACTTTATCAGGAGTGTATTTAAAAACATCCAGGTGTTCTAAATCATTAATAGTTGGCTCTGCAATGGATACTTTTGGTCACAGTTTATTGATTATTCTCTTGCATATGACTGTCATTAGCATAACAGGACACAGACAGCAGGATGCTGAAGTTGCTGGTGGCTTGAAATCATTTGACTATGGTGGATGTAGCCACCCTGTCTTTACTACTATTGTTTCTGACTAAATAAAGTGTAACTGACTCCAATTTGACAAAGGTGCCTGTTTGCCTGAATACTACATTTCAGAATAAAAGGAATAACCGCAAGCAACACAACCACGAATTAAAACAAAAGCAAGCAGTTCAGGCACACCAAGGCTGGCTCACTGTCACAATAATTTATTAATTAAACAAATCAACACAAGCGCTAACAACATTACGAGTGTAATACATTTTAAAACAGGTAATTGTATGACTAAGGGTATAATGTACCTGGCCTTATGTAAGGACTGCCCCAGTTTTTATGTGGGCAAATCTGAAAGAGCACTGGGAAGCATATCTATGAGGATATTTACAATATTAAGAAGAAGAACTTGAACAATGCCCTTTACAAGCACCTTTCTGTGCAGCCCACACATACAGGTTTTTATTTGGGATTTTGGAGCAGGTACTTATGGACCCTGGGGGAGTGATTGGGAGAACTGGCTTAGCTGTAGGGAAACCTATTGAAAGGTTAAATTGAATGCCATAGCCCCCCCCCCCCCAGCTTTGAATGACCATATTTTTATTATGCCATACCTTAAAAAGAAAGCTAGTAAATTGTAGAGCTGAGATATATAGGTAGTGTATATTTAAATACAACATTGTTTTTACACTGGTTCTTATCTTGTCATTTCCTATACTTCTACAAGATTTTATTTAAGATATGTGGAATTACGTGAACATGATTTGATATGATTTTACTGTTGGCCATAGAGTTTTTTAGTCTATGTACCTTTAAGGAAGTTTGGCGTCTTTTTAGGGTATAGTGTATTTAAATGATTGTGATTGTTTTAGATGTTATTCACTTAATAAAGCCCTGCATTGTGGCAGGGCAAAAGTGCCTGTATTCATTTGTTTAATTAAATTATTGTGAGAGTGAGCCAGCCTTGCTGTGCCTGAACCACTTGTTTTTGTTTGAATACTACATTTACTTAACTGAGGTTGTGGAGGCTACAGCAAGTAATTAACTTTTCTATCAATATAATTCTGTTGTAAGTGGTGTTATAATTGAATTTGTTTTATGGGATCCAGTCTTACTGCAAAAATTGTTGTTGATTTCCAACTTATTGTTGTACAGTCACTTTTTTCACATTTGCTAGCATTACAATGAAGAATCTTTCTATCCAAAGGGAAAAACGTGGCCAGGTGAAATAGGCATGCCGATGTGGGAAAAAAGTAATTGAGATATATTCATGGCTACTAGTTTATTATTCTGAATTAACATCAGCATTGTATCTTTCATTTTATTCCTTTTGTAGTTATAATGTATGGCTCACTTAGAACACGTGAAAATATACCTAAATGGCATTGATATTCAACAAACACAAGAGACTGTTGGACGAATTGTGTTAACTGTGTAAATATGAAGAAATTCTAGTGCTGGGAAACAGTTTCCAACTTCATGAAAATGTAGCTATCCTTGTGATCAATCTTTGCCTCTAGAAGACTCTGGATTTTGAGTTGCTAAAATGTCTTCTACGTGATCCACTCTAGATATCATTTTGAATCATAAGAATAACTTTTCTTATACTTAAAAGTGGAATGTTGTTCTTTAAAATGATTTGACCGTGTCCAATATACAAGGATATCTGAATGAAGTCTTGAGTGCAATGACCTGCAATGTTGTATCAAATGGGATGTATTCAGTCAAATGTGAGATGTGCAGAAGCATCTGAGGTTTACTTGGGTAAAATAGTTTACTGTAGGAATGAGCATATATGCATTTTGACTGTTACTGAAATGTTCTATTCTGTCATAGCAGTGTGTGTGTGTGTGTGTGTGTGTGTGTGTGTGTGTGTGTGTGTGTGTGTGTGTGTGTGTGTGTGTGTGTGTGTATGTCTGTGTGTGTGTGTGTGTGTATGTATGTGCGCACGTGCACGTGTGCGCACACGCATGTTTACAAAAAAAAAGCTTCTATACACTACTATGGGAAGATATTACTGCACTGGATCAGTTAAATAACAAAGGTCTTCACAACAAAGTGTTTACTGTTGGTTAGCAGGGTCTGGTTGTGTGCAAAGGATACCGAACACTACTTTACCTTTTTCAGAGTTAGTAACAGTGCATCTTCAATGTCAGGAACAATGGACATCATACAAGATGAAGTACAGTACTGGGGCTGTAAGAGTATGGTAAAATTACTAAGAGAGGAACATCAATTAAAAAGTCATATTTTAAAGAAGTCTTATATCAGTTATAGGGTAGGGTGCTATTATCTGTTTGTGTGTTTGCATGAGTGTATGTGTGTGTGTGTGTGTGTATACGTGTGCGTGCAATCATGCATGTGCACAAGAATATATACATGGATGTGCTTGCATATGTGTGTGCATGTGTGTGTGTGTGTGTGTGTGTGTGTGTGTGTGTGTGTGTGTGTGTGTGTGTGTGTGTGTGTGTGTATGTAAATTGGTGTGCTCAAATGTTTGCATGCATGTGTTTGGGTGTCCTGCTGCATGTGGGTTCATGAAGGGGCATGACCTACTATCACACTGAAGTGCTCGATTAACAGATAGTATTGCAAGACACAGACAGTCCACTTTAGAGTTTGATAGTCTGTCTCAGTAGTTAATTATCTTCTTCTGCATTGCTCAGCTTGTGCTGATGTAGCACACTGGGTATCTACCTTGAAAGTCTTGAGATAATAATGCCACCAAAACTTAACCTGTGTCTTGTCAGTATGTAAGGTTAACTGAACTCTTATGCAAAGTCAGGAGCAGTTAATACAGGTTCAGAACATAGGATAATTCTGAGATCTTTAAATGATCTACTTGTCTCAAGAGATCATTTCCCCTTGACAGGACATTTCCCTCTTAAGAGATCTGTCAAAAGACAGGAAATAGTCACACAATTTGGTGCAAACTTTCTGAGGCACCCAGCTAGTCCAAGAGAGTGCAGGACAGTTCCTTATGCCATATTTTTTTTCCATTTGTGGCCCACTTATCTTCCAATAAACTACCTCATGTGCTTAACATAAATCATGCCTTTGTTATATTTCTTATCACTGACAGTCAAGGTCAAGCCAGCTTGTTTTATGGATTCAATCGCAGCCTAAACTGTGTAAGATGGTCCTGATGTGTTCAAGCAAATTCCCTGCATACCACTTGAATGTTATTCCTGAGTACACATTAAAAGGCATATATTTATTCTACGTAATAAACGTGTTACAACTGCACCTTCACCCCGGCACAGAGCAAGGGAGGTTGGAGTGATAGCGATGGGTTGTTTACACCAGACAACCAATCCAAATTTCTTCTGAATGTACAGGTCAGTGAGATTCTAATTACTCTGACTGAAAGATCACATTCTTCACATATGCATCAGTATATTATGACTGAGGAATTCTTATAATTTCATGCATCAGATTCTGAAAGGTGGCTGGATGCCATGGATGCCAAATTGCATCAATGGGTAAAGAAGCAGATAATCAGGAATTTTAAAAGCAATGTTTTTAGTTGATAGATCAATTAAATGATATGTGCCTGTATTTCTTCTTCAAGTGTATTCATTTGAATATCTGTCTGTCCCTAAGTATTGACTAATCATTGCCAGACATGGGACAAGAATCTAACACTGAAATACTGTTCAGTTTACCAAATTATTACTAATACTTCCATCAGGTTTAGAGACTACTATTATTTGGATTGCTCTAATCATCATGTGACATGTTTATCATGCCTTGTTCTGAGCAGTGTTTGAACTTTATCTCTTACTAACTGGATTTGTGACTAATGCTCTGTAAAGCCTCACTCTAACCTTCACTTCAGAGGTTGTGTCTGTATTGTGTTCTGTTGGTGTACTTCTCACAGACATTTTTGAGAACACTCTTTTATTTCTAAACAAAAATTCTCACACTTTTTGTGTTTATACTTTTGACAAAGACTCCCCTGTCTGGGCCTAAAGTACAGATTATATGCTCTTGCTTAATGCACTTCAGCCCTCAAGCTTTCCAGAGAGTTCTGAGTTTCCTTCCATGTCTTCAATACATAATCATGCTAACTCTGCTCTACCTTACTCTTTCTTATCTGTCTTACCTTATAGCTAACTATATTTATTCATTCCATCATCTCCAATATCCATTATAATTTGGCCAGGCATTTGTTTTCTGTAGATGGTAGAAGCTCTAGTTCCTGACCTAGTATGTTAAACTCTTTAAGTTGATCATTCTTAACATAACCCATTGTTGCATTTCATGAATCCTCTGCAAGTGCTCCCTTACTATGGGCATTACTGACTTTAATCCATTCTGTAAAATGTATTCTGTCAAAATTTAAAATGGTTCTTTTCCTTTACCCAGGTTTCCTTAACAATGTCAAACAACTCTCAAGGATGTCTGACACACAGATGTTCAAATAAGTTAAATCCATTTGAAACTTGTGACATTTATTTGATTGCATACAGTATGTTGGGTAGCAACTGGTTCCATTTAGCTCTGTGTCTTTCAATGATTTTCCATAGCATGGCGTTCATTGTTTGTTTCTTTCTGCAAAACCGTCAGTTTGCAGAAGGTAGACAGATGTCCTTAACTGATTGCCTAAAATCCCTGTTGTAACAGTACCCTTGACATAAAGGGAGCATCTTGGCCAGTAAGTATATCCTTTGTGATAACCACTCCAGAAAATAACAGCATCAGTTCCTTGGCAACAGCCGTATGATTTGTTTTGTATAACAGCATTGTTCTTGGAAATTTTGCAGCATGCTTCATTATAACTAGCATGTTCTAATAATGATTGTCAAATTTTAGTAGTGGCCCCATGAATTCCACAGCAAAACATTCAATGATACTCATATGAAAGGTTTTTGGATTAGGGAACTATAATATTTGGAATGAAGCACAGTTTTTTTGACATTTCCGACAAGAAGCACATAAATTCACAGTGTCTTTCATTAGGTTTCTCCAGCAAAATATGACTAATACTTTTCTCTTAGTTTTTTCTATACCAAGTGGACTTCTAAAGCATAACCGTAGCCTAGTTTCATACTTGTGTCCTATAATGTTTAACTTTTGCAAGTGACAGAGAATGCTATCCAGCTTCTTTACTTATGCTATATAAATATTGCTCATTTTTCAATTCAAAATAGGGGTAAGAAATACTCGGAACATCCTTTTCCCAATCTTCCCCTACAATGTTAGCTGAATTATATCTTACTTTAATTAACTAATTTAAGTCTATAGTGAGTTTTTTGTATTCTTTCAGTTCACACCCATAGCTTCATGTGAAGTCCAGAACTCTTTTGGGTCTCGTTTCATTTACTAGGTGACTTATCAGATAATAATAGACAGCATTAGAAAGTAGAAGGAGCTATTACCAAAATGTCACTAAGACTGTTACTCTAGGGTGTCTTGCAATAGAAAAATTAATTACTGTTTGTCACTTTTTATTCATATTTTTATACATGTTCATATTTTCATAAATGGGAGCCCTACATGTTACCGAGGGCTATGGTGTGATATGCTATGACAGAAGACAGGAAAATTCATTGTCAGTGTCCATTTCTGTCACACTATACCTGAGATGTTGATAGTTATTTGTTAGTAATTATGGAAATAAACAATGTTTCTATATGTACTTAATACTTCAAAAAACTTACAAAAGCCACTTTTTCTAATTCTTTTTCACACTTTTCAAGTTGTCATCCTACTGTTCAGAAAAGAGCTGTTGTCAAAGGGCAACTTGCTAGGGCTGCT
>NC_056736.1:192069103-192084103 GCF_019279795.1 Protopterus annectens | reverse complement strand
ACACATATGCATATGATTGTCCTGCATTTGATCCAAAAAAAAACACATTGTCAAATGGCAAATGACTGTGCATAAATGACCATTTATCTGTCAATCTAAAATCAAAGGAAGTACACTTGTACACCTCCACATGCCCTGCTATTTAAATACACTAACTCTCAGATTGCAATATGGTGAGGAAAGGGTAATGTCCCACATCCCCACTGTTCTACAATCTTGCACAGAAAAGAAATCTGGTACATACGATTATCTGCCTTTTGATCATATGCACCTAGTTTTTTCCCTTTGTTGAGTCTAAAGTTTGACTAACTGTAGTAAAATCATTTGCAGACAGCTAGCTAGCTAGATAGATAGATAGATACAGATATACATAATAGCTATAGAAATAGATATAGATATATACCGGCTCCATTTATTCTGATTGAACAGTCAAACTACTGAAAATCAAAATGTTACAAACTGATACACATCTGTGTGTTTAGCAGGGTTGTGGGAGTACAGAACACCACATGGGGGGGGGGGGTGCAGTGAGGCTTGTCCCTGAAATTAAACCATGCTCAATATTTTGAGTTGTCTAAATAATATGCAAATACGTACCGACATCTATCTGCCTGTCTGTCTATATATATGTAAATATATCTGTGTAGTTTTCATATAGATTAACTCTAACTTCACACTGCCTGGAAGTTTGTACCAAAGCAGGTATTCTTCTCACTCTGAAGTTTATACCTTACAGTGAGTATTTTCATTATTTATCAGTGTGGAGGTACAGTCCCCATATTAGCTAGTACATAGATGAGTACCCCTCATAGAAAGACAATTGGCATTGCTTATGCATGTAAACATAGATGCGTACCCCTCATAGAAAGACAATTGGCATTGCTTATGCATGTAAACATAGATGTGTACCCCTCATAGAAAGACAATTGGCATTGCTTATGCATGTAAACATAGATGCGTACCCCTCATAGAAAGACAATTGGCATTGCTTATGCATGTAATCATAGATGCGTACCCCTCAAAGAAAGACAATTGGCATTGCTTATGCATGTAAACATAGATGCGTACCCCTCATAGAAAGACAATTGCATTGCTTATGCATGTAAGATTAACTGCATTACTTATATCGTAACCTGGGAAGCTGTAATATTTCCTTATTCTTTGATTCCATTTACTAAGGGAATGCAACTTTTAAGGATTTCAAGATATCAGAGTTTCAGGGCAACTAAACCAATACTGTCAGTGTTATCCCTTACAACCAGCAAAAAAGAAATAGTAGAAAGTAATAGGGGAAACCCCAGACACAGCATTCCCAAGCACTTCAAAAGCCACAGCAGTCCACTCAATGTATATTGAAACAATGAACAGTATTTTATTCAGGGCACTTAACACTGAGGAATGTTGACTTTTTCTTGGTTGTTTCATAAAAGGGTAATTACTGTCCTTTTTAACTTTGCAGTTTAAGGTATAGGTTTTGAATTAAAAAAAAAACATGTTTTTCTTTTTAGAGGTGATAACATGTACAGTGAGGTTTCATGTGATGCTTGAAATAAATAGTATTTTATCATAATTCTTTAGTGAGATGTTTTACTTAAGATACAGATTATTTTTGCTAAATAAAACAGTGGTCACAGCAGATTACAGTGGCTGTCCAGGACAGACTGTATAATATTAGAAAATGTATATTTTCCATGTTAGTGATAAATAATAAATACTTGCGCTACTTATGTTTAATTTTTGACTACAATTCATGCCAGTCTCATAAAAAGGTATTTAATACTTGACAGTTATATATTTGATTGAATGGGACTTGTACTTCCTATACATACAGATTTATATTATTTTGCACATAACAGCACCCATTACAATCATATAATATGCTGATATAATTGTGCATATAAGATAGCAAAATATTGAGCAGTAAAGCTACGAAGGAGTGTTTATCATTACGTTTTTTTTTTTTTAAATGCTAAGCTGGAATTACATAGTAGCTCTAACGATAGCTCAGAACTGCATTCACTAGTAACAACAGTAAGAGTCCCAGCTTAGCATGTTATCTATGTTTAAGGGCTGTTTGCAAGCCCACAGGCTGCCAGATTCCCTAGAGGATATTCTATTAATTTTAAAACTGTGCAACAGTGTAGAAACAGGAATTATCCATTGTAAATCTCTGCGCAGCCAGAAATTAAACACAGCTAGCTGTGTAACTATAAATAATGCAGCTGATATAGTGAAGAAATTCAGTGCAAGAAAATTCATTGTGTTATAGCTGCCAGTTAAATCAGACTTTTCAAACACAAGTTGATGTATGACTTTGAATGCAGACTTTTACGTTGGTAATTACATCAAGATTATTTATTAAATCTTAGCTTAACATTTGTGATGCCTCAACGATTTTAGCATTCCCTCTATACACATTTATGTTTAATGTGTCTGCTTTTTCTACTGAAAAATATATAATCTTTCTTATATTCAGTAAATTTATCCAAATGTTCTCATGTTTCTCCATGCATCAGGTTAAGGCTTTCTTTAAATCCCATTTAGTTCTGCAAGGGTTACC
Organism: Protopterus annectens; assembly: GCF_019279795.1. NCBI lineage: Eukaryota > Metazoa > Chordata > Ceratodontiformes > Protopteridae > Protopterus > Protopterus annectens. The sequence continues at coordinate 192,081,543 of NC_056736.1, read as the reverse complement.
TGAAGAAACATACTGTAGAACATATGTTTTCTTACAGCTACTGTTAGATGGTATATTACACCTTTGCAGTATATGCACTGCCACCATTATACCTGAACTCAGAATGAAGGCAGACTTGTTATTCATCTTTTCTATGACATGAAATGTGCCCAACTCAGTTTGTGAAGCTCCTTTCAGTGCTGTTATGTTTTAGTCTCATGCTAGAGCATAAAAAGCAGACACAGCAGAGCAACTAAAAGAAGCTCAGGAGCTTCAAAAGCTGCAATACTCCTCAGGCGACTACGATTTTGTGTGTGTGGGTGTGTGGGTGTTTGTGTCATAACCCAAAGTGTATTATAGTGCTGAAGCTGTTAGAGAGCCAGATACAGTCTGTGAGGCAACATTAAATGTGTTGCAGCTTTCAAAGTTGCAAAATAGATTGTACTCCCACAGACTATATTTGTCTTGCACATTGCAACAGCTAAAAGACCATGCATGACAAAGATCTGCATGGCAGCACTAACTGCGTAACAGCTTTTAAAGTTGTAAAACACTTGGCTCTCCTACACTCTTTCTCTGTCTCTGAGTAACAGTAGTGCATGTAGTGCGTGAAGTACTACAATGAATTATGACTGTGTCTCTGATAATAATCATTTTGTTATATGTTCTCAAAATGGATGGCAGGATTTACCACCTGATCTTCGCTTTTGAGGATATTCTCTTTTTGGTATGTTTTTGTTTCCCAGGCAAGCTGCTGACCATCAGCCCTCTGCAATAAATCAGAATATATGTACATGAGAATATGAGAGCCAAGCATGGACGATATCATTTCACAAGCCATCCGGGCTGATATTAGCCTCTATGCCCACTCCTTGTTAGTGGATGTGGGCACTTGCATTACGTAGATAGCTTACTGTGCACTCCTTCTGTGTGTCAGAGCTGATTTCTATATGATATCAAGAACTGCCATCTCCAAAATGGTAAGCCAAACTCATAGCTTTGGATATGGCTATATAGCTTGCAAGCCTCAGCTTATGTAGAATGAAGCAGGCACTGGGCCATCATTCTTGACCCCTTGTAAAGTAGGGAAGAGAGCACTTAGTGTTCAATTCCACCCTCCCCAGACTGGTGCTTTCAAACAAGCAGCTAAATGAGCAGAGATTTCTGGGTATTATTCAAGGCTTTATTCTTCTGTACTACAAATTATCCACAATGATTCTTTTTAAATCCAATTAAATCTGCTTCTCAATGTATAACAGCTTGATTGTGATCAGAAACAAGATCCCAATCTTCTATATCATATAGACTTGTTCATGATCACAATTCACTGACCATTAAGCATCATTTCAGATTCAAAGCAGCAGAGTACTGACGATGTGTCAGTGTTAACATTTACTTATTCTGCTGCTTGATAATATCTTTAGCTTCTACAGTGTTCTTTGTTTAAATTTGTCTATTTTTTTTTTGTTCCTTATGTTGCTACTTTCCTGTGCAGAGATAACTATAAATATTGTGAACATTGCCTTAAGTTTTAGATCTAGGAATATTTCCTTTTATAAACAAATAAATGATATAAAAATCAGAAGCGGTAAAATGGCTGTAATAAATAAATATAAAAAAATGTACAAGCTTTTGAACATCAGAGTTATTCTTCTGGTCAAGCACATAGATGTCTATCTGTTGAAGTTCACCAAATACATACTTTATACTGCTAATTAAATAAGTAATATAATCAAATTGCAGCACAAACATAAGTATGCCTTTATTACTGAGTAATGTTCTCCTGGAAACTAGTATAACTTGTTTTTATTTAGCATTGGTTCAGCACTGACACTTTTTCTCAACCTTATATTGTAACACATCATAGCATCTTATCTGACACTTTTATTATTCTAACAACAAAGAATTATCAAAATCAATCCCTTTTGAATTTTTATTCATATTTCATAAAAACTGAAACAAACCCGACTTTCCATACTATAATTTCATGTACATTGATTACATTATTTTTCTAAAAACATATAAAAGTTATTTAGTATAAATTCTTAAATGTGCAGTTTGTCTTTCCAACATAAAATCCTTCATAAAAAACATTTTTTCCTAAATGTGCAATGCATTATGTACTTCTTTACTTACATTCATTGTTTTAAAACAGTTATCTGAGGACAGAGAACTTTTTACTATCTTCACACACACATATTTATATATATATATATATATATATATATATATATATATATATAGAGAGAGAGAGAGAGAGATTGTAGTCTCCTTATTTTTTATGTTGAAAAGTAACATAAAGGTGATATTAATTCATGTCATGCAGACCAAACTTAATTCACCAATTTCAATTTGGGTACTTTGGTTAGTGCTCTTACAATAATGCAAGTCTTTGCCTTATAAAGGGAAGAAAAACAAAATAAGTGGAAAATAAAATAAATTATATCACAATCCAATTTTTTGTTAAGAAAAGCATGAACTGTGTATTCCATATGCTATTTGCAATATGATCCTGGTGATAAAAACATGAGAAAATCTGTTTAGTAACTAACCCTGTCAAAGAAGTACAAGATATGGCACAGAACAATAGAAATAAGAGAATATTTTTATATTTAAATCACTACCTTATTAATTAACTTAGACTTCACACATTTCTTTTCAACTATAGACTCATGGATCATAGTAACTAATTTCAAGAAGTGTAAGTGCTCCATCGTTTAAAATAAAGGCATGTCCTTATTTAGCAGTAATCCAGATAGTGTTTTATCTATCTATCTGTATATCTATCTATCTATCTATCTATCTATCTATCTATCTATCTATCTATCTGTGTCTGTCTATCTCTCTCCTGTTAATGTAATATTTTATATTTATTTAGTTAGTTTGCTAAGTAGTATTCTAATCACAATAGAACATTTACAGATACCGCCTGGGTAAAACAAATCATAGGAAATCCAAACAAACTGCGCAGTCTGGGTGAATAGTTAGGAATGTACTCTACTTGTGGGAAATACCAAGTAGTCACACAAGGTACCCAAAAAGTAAAATAAACCAAAACTGTAGTAAGCCTGTGATAAAAATACAGTCAGAACAAAAGTTAAAAGCAACATTTAATACCAATTGTAAACAAAATAAGATTGGATTATTGGTTATTTTCACATGCAATTCACATGAAAATAAAACAGAACTAATTCACAAACATGGAGTAATCACTGAAGGCAGAGAATCCCATAGACAATAGAAACAATATGTAAATACTATTAACAGAGTAGGAAAATAAATGTGGATCAGTTTTAGTAGTTTTAACGTGAGTGATGCAGCAGGTATGTACAGGGTCAAAGCAGAAGTGATGTAGGTGAGGAGACAGTTATTTGATGTGTCCAGTGGTAAAGCACTTGCAGCCAGATTTTTGATGGAAGTGGCTTTTGAGTTGTGCTCTGAAAGTGGGAACAACATATTTCACTCTTTCTTGTTTTCTGTCTTACGCTCTCTCTCTCTCACTATTTGTGTGTGTGTGTGTGTGTGTGTGTGTGTGTGTGTGTGTGTGTGTGTGTGTGTGTGTATAAATATATATGTGTGTGTGTGTGTGTGTGTGTGTGTGTGTGTGTGTGTGTGTGTGTGCATGTGTTTGTTTCTGTGTGTGTGTGTGTGTGTGTGTGTGCCTAGAGAAAGTGAGATACATGTGTATGCACACACGCGTGCACGAGCACACACACACACACACACACACACACACACACACACACACACACACACACACACACACACACACACATCATGAGCACACACACACAGCATAAAGTCTCATGCTAAGCTCCCCCAAACTTAAGATACAGTTGTTCAACAATATGTCAAACTAGTATTTGCTCTAATCATCTTATTAACTATACTGTTTTTCCAATATGTAATTTCTCCAGGTGTTACTCTTCAACGCAACTCCCTCCAACCCCTCTTTAGCCTTGAGAATATCACATCTATGCAGTTACTGAGATATGGTTTAAAGCTGCAGAGAGTATCCTGGCAGTGCAACATTTCAGTGCCTTCCACACCATTAGACCAGTAGCTGCACTGAAAGGAGGCTAATGGTGGAGGTTCCTCGGTATAACAAGCATATTTCTAGATTGGTTAAACAGGATGACATGCTAAAGTTTCTCCATATGTAGATCACCATAGCTAAAATCCCATACCATATTCCAGCTAGCTATAGGTCAATCTCCATGTCCCAACAAAACTTACAGAGCATACTTTGACCTACTGGAAGTAGTTAGCATCCACCCAAGCAAACACTTATGGGGTACTCTCATTACCCCTGTACAGACTGGGAATCCCACACAGCCTCAAATCTGCAGGAACAGAGATACAAACACTTCATAAATTACAAACACCCTTGACTAATTTGTGTATACTCCCACTAGAAGCTTCAACCCTCGTACTCACAAACATGAGAGAACACTGCGACCACAATGTCACATCCTTACTCGAAAGATCCAACCATAAAACTGTCTCCCTCAAAATCAAACTCAACTTGGTGACCCAGTACAAAAACCAACAGGAACAAAGGTGAGGAAATTCAAGCCAGCTGCAGTAGTTCACAGGAAATTCACAGGAATAGCGTAATAGTACTTTAATAGCCACTTTCGTCAAGAGACTTCATCAGAATACAAAGTAATGTGGTCAACCTACTTTAAATAACAATTCATTCAATCAATTAAACAATTAATCAGTTAAAAATTTAAAATGCTGATAACATTCAATTAAATAAAGATGTTACAGTATTCTTATCTATACATAATTTACGGTCCTTTAAAAAACACTTTATGTTGATTGCTTCGTTTAAACCTGGATGTTTATCAGATTTTAATCTGATTTGCCGCAATGTTTCTCTTTGTTCGACATAATTCCTAAAATCACCCCCTCTCAAATCTACTTTACATACTTCAATAATTGTAAATAAAAATTTGTTAAAGTTTTTACAAACTAAGGAATGTTTAAACAGGGCATTTGTCTCGTCATGAGTATTGATACTATATATGTGTTCACGGATACATGTTTTGAGGCACCTACTGGTCATTCCCACATAAAAAGCTGGACAAGAACTACAAATACTAATATAAATGACCCCCTTGGTGCAACAATTGACATATTCTGGCACATGAAAGGTTTTGTCTATAGTGTCAATAACTATTAGTGGTCCTTGAGAAATGTACCTACACATGTTACAATTGTAACAAGGGAACATACCTTTCGTAGTTGCCCTGTTTGTTTCCTGCTGTGTCTTGTTTTCCTCTAATGCCTTTTTAATGTTAAAGGTATTTCTAAAAACAAAGTTGGGTTTCTTCCCTAAAACTTTAGAAATTTCATAATTTCCCTGTATAATTTTCCAATTTTTTTCTATTAAGCTTTTAATAAAGACACCGTCGATACTCATATCCAAGGAGCAGACTAATTTGTCTGAAACGTTTGTTTTTTCTAATCTATTAGATAAAACGGTGATGTTATCAAAATTATTATAATCCAGCAATGCTGGATAGTGTGATGTTCGCTTACTTAACACTTCTATAATAATATCTTCTAACATGTGTGTTGTATACCCTCTTCTGATAAACATGTTTTTAATAAATTCAATTTCTTTTGTCAAGTCTTGTTCTCTTGATGTCATTCGACATGCCCTTATAAATTGCCCCTTAGGAATGTTCCTAATGGTGTGCTTGGGATGTGCAGTTTGGAAATGAAGATAACTATTAGTAAAGGTGTCTTTTCGATATATCTTACTATTAAATCTGTGTTCAATGGAATCCCACCAAAAAGAAATGTCTAAAAAGTTAATATGTAACCCTGAACCACCCAAAGTAAATTTTAAAAAGCTTTCTAATCTGTTTATTTCAAAAAGAAAATTATCCACTGTATTCTTATTACCTTCAATAATAAAAATTAAATTGTCAACAAATCTATGGTATAACAATATGTGAAACTTAGTTTTTAATGGGGTTAGAAAAACTTCTTCCCACCAAGACATTACTAAATTCGCGTAAGATGGTGCTGCAGGAGACCCCATCGCTACGCCTCTTTTTTGTCTATAGTATGTTTGCCCAAACAGAAAATAATTGTGATGCAACAAAATATCTAAAAACCTACAAGTAGTAGAAATTTGACCTGCATTAAATTCATTGTTTTTACTTAATAGGGTACGTATGGCCTCAACTCCTTCTTCATGGGGGATACAGGTGTATAGAGAGACTACGTCTACTGTAAACATGGTGTGAATCTCAGGATCAAAAATATTTGTGGCAGCAAATTCATTTAATTTATTTAAAAAATGCCAAGAATCTTTGATGAATGATTCTTGTCTAAAAACTAAAGGACCTAATATGGCATCTACTACAAGCGAAATTCTTTCTGTAACGGAGTGTGGTGAAGACACTATTGGTCTAAATGGTGGATCTATAAGGTTTTTGTGTGCTTTCGGAATCCCGAAAAGAACACCTATCCTTGGTTTATCTATGACACAGAATTCATAAACATCTAAGTCAATTTCATTGGACATCAATGCTTCATATAAAAAAGAATGTATTAATCTTTGTTTTTTTCTTTATTTCATATAGGGGAATGGTTTCATATTCGTCTTTATTTTCCAATATCTGTAACATTTTCTTGTTGTATGAATCCTGTGTCATTATAACAATGTTGCCCCCTTTATCACTCCTCATAAATCTCAAGACATTATTTTTCTTGCGTAGCTCATTAAAAGCCTTCCTTTCATTAAAATTTAGATTGTGTTCATATCTAGTATTTTTACTTAGAACACAATCAAGTTCCTGTAAACATGCATCTTCGAACAAATTAATTGTAAGCACTAGCGGTGGATTGTAAACAGAAGGTTTTTTTAATGCTTTGTTTATATCAGGAATGTCGTGTAGTATATATGAAAGATTTAGTTTCCTAACAAATTTTTTAATATCCACAACGGTTTTGCCAAAATCTGCCCTGGTAGTAGGGACAAAATTAAAACCCCGCTTCAGCACATTTAATTCATCATTGTCAAACTCAACATTTGTTAAATTAATTATATCAAAATTATCCAACTGTGGGATTAAATCTCGTCTCCCGACGAGTTTGAACCCAGAAAAGTCCGACTCCTTGTGTACATTGTTTTCTTGACCGGTGGTGCCTTCTTGCCTAAAAAAGTATTAGAGGAATCCAGCAAGACACTAGTGACAGTTTTTAAACTTGCATCGCCAGTCTTTGCCTTACTGGTGTCTTCGTCAATAATGTTGTTGCCTGTAACGTTAGTTTCAGACTGTTCGGTATTTGTAACGTTTTCAGTCTGATCTACGTTGCTACAAGCACCATGTGTGGTATCAAGATTCTTTGTTGGAAATTTTTTTCGTCATTGAAATTAAAGCCAACATTGTTTTCCCTACTGTTCACAACTGAACTATAGTTCCGTTTATTGACAGAATAAAATGATGGTGCTTTGGAACTATATTCCTTGTTACCCGGTACAAAATAATTGTAGGCAGAATTTGTTTTATAAGCGGAAATATCCTGCTCTAATTTGACATGTTTTCTGTTTGTAATTTCCGTAGAGTGTCTTTCAACCTCTTCAGACAATTTATTAAAGTAGTCTATCTGGTTTTTATTGTTACCTGCTGCTTTGATTTGGCTTTCTAGCTGGCAAATCTCGTCTCTTAAAAAAGACATTTTTGTAGAGTTATTATCAATTAATAGTTTCAAAAAAGACATACCTGCTTCGTTAAAAAAGGAAACTAAAATGCCAAACATTGAATCACCGATTTGAACGCTGTTGGGGCATTTAAAAAATCTAAGCCCTTTCGGCATAATCCGCAGCTCTATGCAACGCTCAAAATAGCAGTTCTCAATAGTTAAAGACCGGTACCTTTTTAACAATTTAGTTAACAGTTCACGTTTCTTATTAATCTCCTCATCGTAAAACGAATGTAGAAATGTGGAATGTTCACCGAAAGGGTTGCTGTAAGTGTCCAATAAGGGTTTTACACCAGAGTTACCGGTCCGGTGATGGTGTAAAATGTCATTATCACCTGTTTTCGTTTGATTCTTTTGGTGACCGGTCTCTTCCACTTCAATATGTAATTTCTCCAGGTGTTACTCTTCAATGCAACTCCCTCCAACCCCTCTTTAGCCTTGAGACTATCACATCTATGCACTTACTGAGATATGGTTTAAAGCTGCAGAGAGTATCCTGGCAGTGCAACATTTCAGTGCCTTCCACACCATTAGACCAGTAGCTGCACTGAAAGGAGGCTAATGGTGGAGGTTCCTCGGTATAACAAGCATATTTCTAGATTGGTTAAACAGGATGACATGCTAAAGTTTCTCCATATGTAGATCACATAGCTAAAATCCCATACCATATTCCAGCTAGCTATAGGTCAATCTCCATTTCCCAGCAAAACTTACAGAGCATACTTCGACCTACTGGAAGTACTTAGCATCCACCCAAGCAAACACTTATGGGGTACTCTCATTACCCCTGTACAGACTGGGAATCCCACACAGCCTCAAATCTGCAGGAACAGAATTACAAACACTTCATAAATTACAAACACCCTTGACTAATTTGTGTATACTCCCACTAGAAGCTTCAACCCTCGTACTCACAAACATGAGAGAACACTGCGACCACAATGTCACATCCTTACTCGAAAGATCCAACCATAAAACTGTCTCCCTCAAAATCAAACTCAACTTGGTGACCCAGTACACCCAGTAAAAGTTGGGAATTATTCAAAAGCAAACTACATTTTATTAAACAGCAGGTTGTCAAAATTCAGTGCCCCTCTAAACCCAGAGCACACAGCTGCTAATGTAGAATTGTTAACAGAAACCCTGTACAACCACGTCAGCAACTACAGAGATGCTACTTTACCTTCAAGAAGTAAGCCAAAAACTAACTCTAAAAACAAACCGCTGTGGTGGCATTCCATATTAAACAGGATATACAAAAAAATAAAATAAAAAAAAGAAAACTCATTACTAAAATCAGGAAGTGTAACTTCCATAAAGATAAGAATTCTGCCATCAAACTATACAGGCAACAAATGGAGCTAATTAAGTCTAGTTTTGAACTTAAGATAGCTTCTCAGGCAAAAGACAGCTATAAGTTCTTCTTCAGCTATGTCAGAAACCTTATAGGCAGCACGCAGCAGTGTGCTGAACTAGTTGGTTAATGATGCCCCCTGAGCCGGGTGATATAACAAAGTTCCAACTTTACCCCCAATCTCTCCCAGTCACATCCCAAGAAGTACCATCAGAAATAACACCTTCAACTGGAAACAGAGATCAAGGCTTGGCTGCACTTACTAATGCCAAGAACACAGCCTAAACGAGTCCTGCTAATATGCTGGGATGTCTCCTGAATAGTTTAAAATATAACTTACCATGGCCACTGTAGTCACTATTTAACTACAGTCTCAAAACAGGCTTTGTGCCACAAGAATGAAGTACTTCAACATTCATCCCTCTTCATAAGGGTGAGCCATCAATGTATCCCAGAAACTGCAGACCCATTAGTCTGACTAGTCTTATTTGCAAAGCCACAGAAAATATTAACATGGAAATGAATGGCAAAGGCATCGGACCTATCCCAGTTTGGCTTTGTCAAAGGAAATTTGTGCCTACTAAACTTGGTGGACTTCTTTGAAAATGTCATCAAGGTAATGGATGATAGTAAAATGGTGCTTACTGTCTACCTTGATCTGGCTATGGCATTTGATACAGTACCACACTTGGATATTGTTAAGAAAGGTTACATAATTATGTATAAACCCCTATATAATGCACTGGATAGCCAGCTGGCTCACAGATAGGACATAGGAGGGTCAGCTTCATCTAAACCCTTCTTTGGGATAAGAACGACTTAACCAAAGAAAGTGCATTGTTTTGAACAATAGTTGGACATGTTCTCTTCTATTAAACTTTTGGTTATATGTTTTGTATTTTGTTTGGTTAAAGTAAATGTTTATTACTTCTTAAAACTCAAAATAAATAGTGGTACTGCACCCAGCTTCACTGAAATACCTGTTGATATTTTAACAGGCTTGTGCATAACCACACTTGGCCATAATATGTAAAAAGATATAAACTCATCTGAGCAACAGCGTTTCCACCAATATGTAATAATTACAGAATCAACTTTAAATATTTCACTATTAACCCCCACTGCTGATATTGACTAGCTATTTTGTCTGGTCCGAAAGTAGTGGGTTATCATTGAACTTTAAATATTTCACATTCATGGTCATTTCTTTCTAAAAGTTTTTAAATTGTCATATTCATCACAAATGACTTGCACTTGGTACATTGCATATTGGCATGGCAGCAGTATTCACAAACAGAAACTACAAAAATGTGAGGCACTGGACTAGGAATATCTCCATAAATCTATTTTTTTGCTGTATTATACCAACATATTTCCAAAATCTTGTGGCTTCATTATCATAATTCCTGGATTTAGAGTATAGACTATCTTTGCTCATTTCATTGTGAACTTGTTCATGATTTCTAGCAAATCAGACCTGGGGACTTCATATTGGATGTAGTCATTACTATATGGAGATCATGTTGTTTTTTTTTTTTTTTTATAATAACTTCAGAACATAAGCCAGCATTCACCTTAGCAGCTGGGTATGACCCATTGTAACTTTGTTGAGTCTCAGATGAAGCCATGCAATAGCATTATAGATACAGCCAGGCAATATATATATATATATATATATATATATATATATATATATATATATATATATATATACACACACACACATATATATATATATATATATATATATATATATATATATATATATATATATATATATATATATATATATATATATATATATATATATATATATATATATGTATATACATATCGTGTCTTTCGGCATTTCCCGGTTAGGGGTCGACACAGTGGAGCTCTGGTCCGCTAATGTTTGGCAGTAGATTTTTATGTGCCGAGTTGCTAGCCCTGATGCACAACCTTCAACGAAGGTACGCCCATTCATGCATGTCTCTATACAGAAGACGCTCTAGCTGAGAATCGAACGGGACAACATCTTACTGTCAGGCGACAGCACTACTGCAGCACCACCACCGCAGTTTTTTTACACACACACACACACATATATATATATATATATATATATATATATATATATATATATAGATATATATATATATATATATATATATATATATATATATATTTATATAATATAATATATTTATATACTATAATATAAATATATATATATATATATATATATATATATATATATATATATATATATATAGATAGATATATAAACACATACATATTTTCTAAAAAGCACAAAAATTATTAATTATGGAAAAGAGCAGTGTATTCCCTGATGAGAAAGACAAGGTTAATGCTAGTATCCAGACATATCTATCAGGCTTATTATTGCAAGACAGCCATGTTGTAGAAAGAGGTTGCCCTGAAATTAGAAGTGTGGTTTAAGAGAAAGTTTAGGGAAGAAGAGTGACAGGACATCTGGAAATGGTATATTCAGCAGTATTGTTCCTCCTACACTAAGTTTACTTTCTTTAAGTTATAAAATTTACAGTAGCTTTCTCCAGAGAGATTGTGGAGAAGAGGTTGGAAATCCTCATTTATCAATGTACACTGATTATGATGCATCGAGCCTGATTCCACTTTTGGAAATGGGTTTAGTATGCTGCTAGTCCAGATTAATTTACACTAAATGGGGACTGTCAGTGCTCCATCTTTTGGGCTTAGGCTTGAAGTAACTACTCAGTGCCTCATGCAGCTTCACACTCAGCATTCACATAGTGAATTCATTTTAAACAGGGTACAATTCTTCATTGATTCTAAGTTAAACAGCAAAAAAAAAAAAAAAAAGTTCTTCTCTGTAAGTTCTGGACCACAGATGCTAAGCCACACACAGCCAACAAAGTATTTTACTACTTCACTCCTGATGGCAATCGGATCATCACCATTCGTTCCTGAATGCTGATACTTTCAATAAATCCTAGTGGTAACTGTGAATCATGCCTTCTAGTGCCTTGTGCCTAGGATAGCTGCCCCTTCACACAGCTTTAACTATGTTTACAGTACTCACTGCTTTATGGAAACATGTCCATTATGAGACAACTTAAGAGTGCTCTATAAAACTGTGGTCAATTTAAATATGCTCTACAATGCTAAACTCACCATTGCCAACCAGTGCAAAGGAAACAATAATAATAAATGCATTCAAAGCAAACAGTCAGCAAGTTTTAACACACTGAAAAGGTTAATAGTCATATAGAAATAGGAAGTACTATGATGCTGTAAGCTTTGTTAAAATCCAACTTCAGAATAGTTCATGTCCCAGACTCCACACATATATGCATGCATACATATTTATCCATTCCTGTAACTCAGTCTTATATAGGTA